>NC_048220.1:6213338-6257659 GCF_002007445.2 Ailuropoda melanoleuca
ACCGAGGACATTTTATTGATAGAGGGTGAAGACCGTAGCTGTTTCAGCCAAAAAGGTCGTCTAGGTCTTAAGATATTAATGTAAATTGAGAACATGCGAGTCAAGGGTTGAACACTTAGTGAGCGTTCCACAAATATTTCATAGGCATCAGGGAATTAGAGTCTTGGGCTCTTAAATGTCTCCAGTCTTTCTGTAGATCATGCTTGGTGAAGAAGCTTTGTGTCACCATTAAACATTGAATAGAACATGGACGCTCGTGCCTCCCCTCTCCAGTGTCATGCATTCCCTGTGCCAGGCTAGCGCTCGATGACTTCTACTCTAGAGAGAGCCCCAATATCATGAAAGAGTTATAATATAATCTAAAGCTTCTGAGGGTCTTGTTGAAAAGCAAAACCCCATTCTCCCATGGAAGTCTTAGGATAGGCACAGCATGCCCCCAGAGTAGGTCACAGAGCGTGTCAGCTGATGTATCCAAAGTACGTCACAGATCATGTCACCCTATGTGCACGGTACTTACCCAAGTTTCTCAGTCTTCCTGGAAAGCTAGGAATGCATTCTGACCTCCCTTTTGGCAATGACAGCCTCTCCACCTGACCATTCAGGGCAGAGGGGACTCCATAGCTGGGTCGTGGTGGCGCTCAACTGGGGGAGAAAGGTGNTAAGTTCTATTAAGCTCTGGTTCTGGGCCAGGGTTGCGCAATCAATGTCACATTTTATGTCTTCAGGAAGACAGCTAGTACCTCCAGGTAGACAGAGTATCATCCAATGATGGAGGAAGACACAGCATGCTGAGGGGGGGTACGGGAGGCGCTGGGAGAGGAGCAGACAGAAAAGGGCCCCCCCTGCATTTAATTTTGAAGGATGACTAGGAGTTGGACCATCATGGAAATAAAGGTAGAAAGGGACAGTGTCAGCAAAGGGAGCAGAATGGCTCCTACCATAAGTGTGCGGGCTGAGATTACAGATTGAACCCAGTACCGCAGAGTGTCCCATAAATTAGGCGCATCGGTGGGCATCAAGGAATGCTGAGCCATGAGCAGGGTCTGGGCAGAGTTCAGGGACAAACATGCATTTATCAGTTTCCACCCATGAGAAAAGCAGTCGTCATTTTTTTTGAAGTTTCTCTTTCAGACTATTTTTAACATTGAGGAACTTCCTGAAGTCTGTCAGATTACACAGGTGGAACTTGACTTTTCTTTACACATAAGAGTGAGATTTGAAACCCTCCGCATAGATCCGTTTACAGAAGCTCCTTAGTGAATCCGCCGGATTGGATCCCGCTGCCCTTGGCGGCCATACCGTCGATGAATTATAAAGGACTGGCTCTGTTTGATGTTTTGCAGGTACCATGATCAACAGGATGTTACTAGCAACTTCCTCGGAGCGATGTGGTTGATATCCATAACTTTTCTCTCCATTGGTTATGGTGACATGGTACCAAACACTTACTGTGGGAAAGGAGTCTGTTTGCTTACTGGAATTATGGTAAGTATCTTTGGACTTTGTTTCTTTTACTTACACTCTTAGATCCTGAAGGCACTGTGGTAAGCTATTCGAGTTCCCAACCGCAAGCAGCCAAGCATACATAATCGATTCTCGATGGGGAGAGAACATCACTGATTCTCATCTTCATTCTTACCATGACGCGGCTCTGTGAAGCTTGCGGTGCTGCTGGATTGCCAGTCTTTGTGGGAGAGGCACCACTTTTGATGCGCAAATCTGGTCTTTGAGCTTTGGCTTCAGCCAGAACGTTCTTCATTTCCGTGGGTTCTCCATTGTCCTGCTAGCTATGTCAACTTGAGTGAATTTCTCCTCTCTGAAACCTGCTTTCCTTGTCTGCAAAATGGGGACCCTAATAACCTACCTTGAAGAGTGTTGAAGGGCTGAAGAGCTGCAATTTCTCAATTACAGAATTAGTCTGTAGTGGGCTCTGGAACAATGTGGGTCTGGACTGCACGGCTACTTATATGCAGATGTTTTCTCAGTAGGTACAGTACAGTACGGCAAATGTGTTTTCTCTTCCTTACGATGTTCTTAGTAACATTTTCTTTCCTCTGTTCCTGGGAGGTTGACTTCTAAGCTAAGGTAGGCTTAGGCAAGTGTAGGCATCCAGGAGGGGGAAATGGTTTATTTGAAGGTAGTGAGTCAAGGAGGAACTTGGTAACTTTGAGCAAGGCCAGTGGGCCAGGAGTGCACAGAGTAAAGTGGAAAAGTGGGGGGTGCCTGATTTGTTAAGCGTCTGCCTTTGGCTCAGGTCATGGTCCCAGGGTCCTGGGATCGATTCCCACATTGGGCTCCCTGCTCAGCGGGGAGTCTGCTTCTCCCTCTGCCCCTTCCCCTCCCCCCCACTCGTGCTTGCTCTCTCATGCTTGCTTTCTCGTGCACGCAAAAATAAATAAAATCTTAAAAAAAAAAGTGGAAGCTGGGATGGGAGGCCAGGTCTTGGAGAGCTTTTGAGAAAGGTTTGCTGCCCGTGGTGATATGCCACTGTTCTTTCTTCTTTTCTTTTCCTTTTTTTTTTTTTTTTTTTTTGAGAGAGAGAGAGAAAGAGCATGAATGGGGGCAGCGAGGAGCAGAGGGAGAGAGAGGGAGAGGTTTCCAAGCAGGCTCCACTTTGAGCATGGAGCCCAGCGTGGGGCTCGATCTCACAACCTGTGAGATCATGACCCGAGCCTAAACCAAGAGTCAGATGCTCAACCGACTGAGCCACTCAGGCGCCCCAACACGCCACTGTTCTGGGACATGTAGCAGGTCTAGACACGACCCCTACTCCTTACACATTCCAGTTCGACTGGGACTAGTTTGTTCCATTCGTTTTATTTTTTATTTATTTATTTATTTATTTTTAGCCTTGGTTGAATTTTTTTTATTTATTTTTATTATAATATTTTTTTATTATGTTAGTCACCATACAGTACATCCCTGGTTTTTGATATAATGTTCCATGATTCATTAGTTGCGTATAACACCCAGCGCACCATGCAATACGTGCCCTCCTTACTACCCATCACTGGTCTATCCCATCCCCCCACCGCCCTCCCCTCTGAAGCCCTCAGTTTGTTTCCCAGAGTCCACAGTCTCTCGTGCTTCATTCCCCCTTCTGTTCCACGCGTTTTAGATTGATGACAAGGGGAGGACAGCAAGTGTTCTCAAACTGCTCATAATGCTGTGTGAACTTCTAGACGCCGCAGCTGGGCATAGCTTCAAATTGATGCACTGCTTTCAGTGACCCAGGTTCTCTTCGCTCCCTATCTGCTTTTTGTAGTTTGGATACAGCAGAAGGTATGATCTTGCTGCTTCTTTGATTCTGCCTACGTCAGGATATGAGCTAGTACCGGGAGCTCCTTCGGCAGGAAATTCCCCGAATTTCTGAGGTTAGGCATCCCTCCCAACGCCTCCGCTCTGTCCACCCCCGGGTTGGAAGCAGAGGGACAGGCTCTCCATGTGAGGGCCTTTGAATGGTGGCCAGAGCAGCCTGTACTCTCAGAGCAGCTGCCTGGGAGGATTGTCCAAGAGTCAGAACTAGCTGGAAGGACTGAGTGCCCGCGGCATAGAAGGAGTGGGAACATTCTTCTCCCACTTGGTAGTACCGACCTGGGAGAAGGCAGCTAGATGGGAACGTAAACTCCGGGGCCAATTTTAAGGTCACCAGGAGTAACGGGATGACCATTTCAAGTCCCAGTTGTAAAGACTATAATTTGGGGATATAATTTAACATCGTTGGCTTGTAAAAGAAAAATACAGTTCTGTGCCTTTTAATGAACTTTTTTTTTTTTTTCATTACAGTGGTTAGGGTCCATTCTGTTAACTATTAGGTCCCTTCCTCCTTTTTCTTCAGATGATAGCATTTTATTATATCGCATAATGCTCTGGGAAATAAAATTTGCTTGGATGTATTTTTGGAGGGCCATAACAAGCCCACAAGAGACATGAATGATGCTATTTATAAAAAAGAGAACTGCTAATTGCAGAGTCTTTCCCCTTAAGCTTCTTCGAAACAATTTCCTTGGTGTTCCTTTTTGGCAAGATGTCGGCCCCCCCCCTTGTTTTTATTGTTGAATCAGGTATGACTCAGGGTTTGTACAAATAGCCCGATACGCCACGGATCAGAACCAGATTTGAGGTTAACCTTGCCTGGATCTTGCTGTATTTCTAGCTTTCCTCACTTTTTTCTTTGTCCTTCAGGTCTTCAGAGCCTCATCTGACAGCACAGATCTTTTACTGAGTTGAACTACTTGCTTGCTTAGGTTTCACTGGGGATCCTACTTTATGGAAAAAATAGAAGTTATACTCAACTTTTAATCTATACGGACACAAAGACTTTATGTTCCCTGAAATTCACAGGGACCTCGCTGCTGCCCTGTAGATTCCAGGTGAAACAGACCCTCTGTTCTTAGGCTGAGGAAGTCCTCTCCCATGTAAGGAACTGACGAAACTAAGTTCAATTTAGTTAAGGTAGAGAGTAGCATTAGTTTCAGAGGTAGAGGTCAGTGATTCATCCGTTGCATATAACACCCAGTGCTCATTACATCCCGTGCCCTCCTTAATGCCCGTCACCCAGTTATCCCATCTCCCCACCCCCACCCCTCCAGCAACCCTCAGTTTGTTTTCTATGATAAAGAGTCTCTTATGGTTTGTCTCCCTCTCTGTTTTGATCATATTTTGTTTTTCCTTCCCTCCCGCGTGTTCATCTGTTTTGTTTCTTAAATTCTGCATGAGTGAAATCATACGACATTTGTCTTTCTCTGACTTATTTCAGTTAGCATAATATCCTCTAGCTGCATCCACGTCATTGCAAATGGCAAGATTTCGTTCTTTGATGGCTGAGTAATATTCCATTGTATGTGTATGTATGTGTGTGTATATATACACACACCACATCTTTATCCATTCATCTGTTGATAGACATCCGGGCTCTTTTCATTGTTTGGCTATTGTGGACATTGCTGCTATAAACATTGGGGTGCAGGTGCCCCTCCAAACAGACTTATTTCTTAATTGGCCCCATCAAAAATGGTTTACTTGCATGTAGAGAAATTCATTAATCTTGGACTAAGCTACGTGCAATGCTGTATGGCGTTGGATTGTGTCTATACCCAGACCGAGCAACTTCCCACGGAGTCAGGTCCCCAGAGCGATCTCCTGGGGGTGAGTTCCCGGGAGTTGATTCCATCGCGTGTAAAATTTCATGGGGATTGACCGTGTCTGGCTGCAGGTTACCTACAAACCAGTGTGGAGAGTGTGTGGCTGATGGTAAAGCTATCTAGAGGAAGCTAAGTAGTTTTCCCAGCCCATAGATATGGGATATGGTTAGTTTCCTTAGGATGGAATGTGTTTTGCCAGGCACTTTTTTTTTTTTTGCTTTTGTTTTCAGGAAACTTAAACACCAATCTGTCACTTTGGGATTATCAAAGCCAGGCACGACTTCCTTTTATTTCAGCCATTTATTTGCCTATTCCCCCGTGGGCTTTCGCAATGCATGTTTAGGTAAAATGCACAATGTCAGATTTCCCATGGGCCATCTCTCGCTCTCTCTCTCCATCTGGTCCCTACTAAATTGTGAAAGAGAAATACGATTTACAATACTCCCCAGAGAGGACAGGGTCATCCCTGACTCATCTTGTATATTATCTCCGAAGTGCTATACTTCTTTGTGTTTTTATATTTGAATTTTCTGGTTCTTGTGTTGATGAAATTGATAGAATTTATAGCTTTATGTGTTTTTTTTTTTTACTTTGACCTAAGATAACAGTCCGTCCAAATGCTAACATCTACAAAGCCCATTTCCCGTTTCAAAATGTACACATGAAGAAATGAGCACTGCCTTTCTTCATAAAACGAACAAAACTAATGAATTATTTCGTGGCACCTCTTAGATGTTCACATTTCATTGGTTAAAACCCCAAAATTAAACTGTAGTTTAAAATTTTTAAATAGCCTAATTTGTGTCATGAGTGATATTTTTGGGCTCCAAGGACATGAAGATTAATCTTCAGTGCTCTGGGCAGAACTACATTGTGAAACGGCGAGGAGAGAGAGTTTTCCAGACTATTTCTAAGAGACAAACAAATGACCTTATCAAAAAATAACCTCTCCTCGCCTACAATGTCAATCGTGACTCCAAGACAACCGCGCAGAGCTCTTGTAATTTTTACAGTATTGTTTACATTGATGATGATGGAAATGCTTAAAATAAGACGGTCTTAGATACAGGTATCACAGTGTGATAGGTCAGACAAATCAAGCAGAAATTTCCTTCTTATCAAGACCTCCCTATTAGTAAAGCTGAAGACACAAAGATCTCTTCCTCTCTCCTGGATAGCCTTTTAAAAACATAAACTCCTAGGATGGCGCAATAGTCACTTATCACCCTTTCAGAGAAGACCATGAAGGTCGTGATTACTTTTATCTCTTCATTCATAAGTCTGTCTCCTGTGGGGTCCTACCGGGGACCTGACGCTTCCTTAATGTGGATGTCACCACAACCAACGGGATGAACTCTAAAAGGCTTTACTGTTTGGGTTGAAGGTGCTGGGCAAACAATGTTGTTAGATCATTTGTCTCTTAGCTTTTTGTCAGCTGGGGCGGATTTCTCCTTATCTCCAGCTTCTTGTAGAGCAGGTCATCGTTTTGCTTAGCATTTACAAACTCGTCCTATCTACCGTTTCATATGTATATGTATAGACACGGCACAAGCTCTAAGCTCTAATTTCCCCTTACTTAGGAATATACACGATTGTTTCAAGAGGAGACTACAGCTACATTGGTCAAAGAGTATCTCTTGTCTTATAGGAGAATGGGGGTCATTCAGTCACTTGTCATTCCTGCTTGTCTATTTCTGTTGAATGATGGCATCTCTTGTGGGCCCTTTAACTAGAATATAGATGCCTAGATTTTTTGGCTAAATGACCTTAAAACCAGAAGTATTATCTGCCCCATCCTAGGGACACAGGTTATTATCTGATAAGGGGTTCCCCATGGATTCCTCAACGCAAGTGAGTCCATTTCAGAAGTGTGATTTTGGTTCCCCCCTCAACCATTTCTGCAGTTCATAATAATTTAACAATCACCACACCAGTGAATGGTTCAAATTTTATTTAGGGAACAACAATAACAATAAAAGTAGCCTATTTTTTATACCACCTTAGAATGAGAACTTTGGATAATAATCCTGTCGCCATCCTGTTACCCAGTGTTGAGGAATCCTCACTGAAGGTCACGTGACAGCTCAGTCAATATTCAGAGGTCACTTTTCATTCTGAGGGGGAAGAATCCTGCACTGTTGCCTCAGTCAGAGAGTGTTCCGAAAACGCAACCATAAATTAGCCAGAGCTTATAAAGAGAATGACTGTATTCAAGAGGGCTAAACCGAAGGTCTGGTTAGAGTCCTGCTACTTTCTGTGTCCCCATTTGGGGATTTTTCCCCCTGCCAGTGGACATAGAAATCCCGAGAAACTAAAGTCAGTTCTTGGTAATGCTTGTGTGAATAAGCAAAAAAGGAAAAAGAAAAACAAAAACCCACCCCAGGATCCTTTGTGTGGGTCTTATACAATTTGACATCAGGTGTTTAATATCAAATAATAACTTTGAAGAAGTTTTTAGTTTATTGGGGTCTTTCTGGTGTGAATGTCATTAAATAAAGGCTCGGGGAGGAGCCTATCTTTAAATTCTTATGATAGATTCTATTTTGTGCAGAGGAGCAGGGGGGGATGATGGGCCTTGTCAGTCAGAAGGCGAAATTCCCCACCAGTGCCCTGAGCAGACCTTAGTTTCTCCACAGGAACATTTCTTCAGAAACACAATGGCTGCTTTCTTCCAGGTACAGACAAGTTGAGTCGGAAGTTGTTGTGACCTTCTAGCTTTTGACTTGTTGACTCCACAATTCCACCTAATTTTTCTGAACTATCAGCACTTTTAGTTGGCAGGGCTGCCCTTCCTGTCTTTAAAATACATGTGCTCACACTGGCACCATCGCTAATAAGGAGACTGAAACCCAGGCATGACTCATGGTTGACCAGTTTTATGCATCATTTCTTTCTTTCCAACCGTCAAAGTACAAGAATGAGCTGAACCAGCAAATCACTCTAATGGAGATTTGGGTTTTCCAGGTATGGGTTTTTTCACTCAACTCAAACAAAAAAACAAAAAAACAAACCCCAAAAAACACACCTCCTCCCTTCCACTGGATGAGGACATTGGACTTGACCTCTACCCTCCTATCAGCAAATACCAACTCATCTTTGAAGAAACTCAGGGCATTTATCTTCAAACTTACCTTGACTGTTGTTGATTTTCCTGACCCGAGGAGATCTTGCAGAATTCCAGTGGGATAGAATAATAAAGCTGAGTGTCTTATAGAACTGTAGTTGCCAGAAGTGATTGGTTGACATATTTTCTTGAAAAAAAAAAAAAGTCAGACAAGTGCAGTAAAATGTGTTTATTACTGTGATATTGAATCGTCAACCCCAGGGACAGAAAAATGGGCAGTATTTCCAAATACTCATCTTACCTTCCTTTTGGAGGATATGCTGATGTTTTTAAATGAAAGTTAATCAGTCTTAAAACTGTTTTATTAATTTGGGTGGATCTTAAGGAAGTAGCATGACTTTTTTTCAAATTAACTGTATTTTGATAAATCTTAATCGCTGTTAGTCGAACAGACTGGCTATCACACTGAAGTTTTGAGCTTTTAGGAGCTATTATAAGACTTGCAGGAGGAGAATTAATTTAAAACAGGAGTATTCTGAACACTCGCCTTTTTTCATTAGTCATTCTCGGTGAGGATTCTGGAATTTCTAAAAGAAAATTACACATTCTAGTGTTTATGTTAAACCTTTGGCCGATGCCTTTTTAAAGAAGAACCCAAACCTTTACCCAGTGTGCTATTAAAGGAGTTTCCCTTCCCCATAGGCTTGGATTCTCAAGTTGTTAAAGCTTGCTCCCCAGAATGGTTTTCCAGAATGATTCTTGAAAGTATCCGCAGGATGAGCAGAACCAGGGGACCTGAAGTAAAATGATGGTGGTACCTTGAACTTTTCACACATCTTGTGGTAAAATGACCTCGGGGAAAATGAACTTCTTCCTGAACATTCCAGGGCCCAGCATGCCTTACCGTTTGGTGAGGAAATGCAGAGTGAAGAAAAGGACTATACTTTTTAGTTTGGCAGCATCTCAGACTCTCCAGTGTTGGGGTTCAACTTCTGCCTTATGCTGGGTGGCATTTGGTCACTTCGATCTGGCGAAGGGCGATGAGCATTAGTAATGATCTCTTCTAAGGACACGGTCTCGCTCCCTCCTTTCTCTCTCTCTCTCTCTCTCTCTCTCTCTCTCTCTCTCTCGCAACATCTAATTGTTAGAAGGAAAGATGATACACCAGGCTACGGAGAACCCCCACGTTTGCCTTGAATCTCTCAGCTTCATAAACATACCGTGTTTTCTTCGTGTAGCGTTTAGGGGCCCGGGCATCTGGAAGGGATCGACCAATGATTTGCTTCGTTTTCCCAAGATAACATAAAACGAAATGGGAGACCGGGAACCAGGCTACATTTTCCGACTTTGGTGAAGGGAAGATGACTCATCTTGTTAAAGGCATACAGGGATCTTTGTTTCAGAGAGGAACATATGTTCATCCCAACTGTTCCTACATCCATCATGATGACGACACGCTTTGGAGAAAATGTTGTACAAGCATGTTTACTTTCATCTGTCTTCACTTCATGGAACAGAGTGGACAATAACGTCATGCCACTATTTAAATCATTAGAACCGTTCGCGTGGGCAGGGATTTCCGTGGAACTTGGAGAGCTTTCAGAGGTGAACTGGGTTCCTTTTGCATACCTCTACTTTTTTTTTTTTTTAAGTTACTTTTTTGAAACCCGATTCTATACACATGGAATCCTTTGGTGACTATTAAGGACCTGGGGACACACAAGTTTATGGTTTGCCTAATGAAAATAAAACTAAAGGAGTGACTATAGTTGAACCCTTGAGGTACCATTTAAAGGGTACAGTTAGGATGATGGAGTGACAGGTGCAGGTAGTAGTTTGAATAATCCTAACTTGTCAGATTCCCCTGCTTTTGCAGTTTGCCACGGAGGTCCTCATTTTAGTGCACAAGGTTGGTGGTGAGTCAGAGAAGCCTCAGCAACGGATGGGCCAGTAGCAGGAAAAAAAACCAAAAAACAAAAAAACAAGAGCCCAAGAATAAGCACAAACAAAAATCGACTTTCAAAGGCTTTTGATACCAGTGATTTTCCACTCCTGTTAGGATGTTGATTTCTTTCCAGAAGGATCTCAGCAGTGGCCACCTGCCAGGGGAGAACAATATTCAACTTTGAGTGCCAACTGCCGCTCACAGCTCTCTCGCTTTCTCTCTAGCAGTGGAAGCCCCTCAGATTTTTACATTCTTTGCTTATTCAGAAACCATCGCTGTTCTTGAATCTCTCATAACTCTCTGACTGACGAGCACCTGGGAGCAGTGTGCAACAGGTGATCCCGTATTTCTAGAGCAAATGTTAACTACAGTGGGCAGGTATGGATGGCCATCTTGAGTGGTCACCGATCCCATCCACTGATTTTTGGTTAGCCCCTTATCAGTACACCAAAACTCTTTAGATTTTGTGGCAAATGTTTGAAAGTGAACTGAATAGATGTGTATGCTTTCAAAAGCCATTTTTTAAAAATCTGAAGTAGAGTTGATACGCTTTAGTTTCAGCGTATAACTCAGTGAACTGACATTTCTGTACATTATGACATAATCCCCAGAAGTCTAGTTACCCTGTCACCTTACAAAATTATCACAATATTATTTATCCCTTAGACTGTATTCCATATCCCCATGATCTCTGTATTTTATGATTGGAAGTTTCTTCTCTGTATTTACTAGTCAGTTTCTGTTGTGTTTGTTCATTTGTTTTTTTTAAATTCTACATATTAGCGAACTCATACAGTGTTTGTCTTTCTCTCACTTACTTCACTTAGCATGGAAATTTCTAGTTCCATCCACGTTGTTTCCAATGGCAAAATCACATTCTGTATGGCTGAATAATATTCTGCTCTGTGCATGCATGTAAATTATGCATGCATACACATACCTTTAATACTACAGTGAACACAGGGATGCGTGTATCTTTTCAAATTATTCGTTTCATTTTCTTCAGATAAATCCTTAGAAGTAGAATTACTGGATTGTATGGTAGTTCTAATTTTGATTTTTTGAGGAACTGCCATACCGTTTTCCTTAGTGGTTACACCAATTTACATTCCCACCAACAGGGCACAGTCTTTCCTCTGCATCTTCGCCGACACTTGTTATTTCTTGTCTTTTTGGTATTTGCCCTTCTGACAGGTGTAAGGTGGTATCTCGTGGATTTGATTTGCATTTCCCTGATGACTGGTGATACCGAGCATCTTTTCATATATCTGTTGGCCATCTGTATGCCTTTTATCTCTTTGGGTTCTCTGCCCGTTTTTAATCAGGTTATTTGGTTTTTCTGGGTGCTGAGTTGTAGGAGTTCTTTATATAGTTTGGATATTAACCCCTTATTGGATCTATCATTTGCAAATATCTGCTTCATTCAGTAGGTTGCTTTTTGCTTTGTTATTGGTTTTCTTCACTGTGCAACCTTTATAGGTTGATGTTGTCCCCCTGTTTATTTTTGCTTTTGTTGCCCTTGCCTGAGGGAACAAATCCAAAATTTGCTCTTGAGAGGACTAAGATTATACTGCCTATGTTTTTAGCTGGGAGTTCTATGGTTTCAGGTCTCACATTTAGGTCTTGAATTCATTTTGAGTTTATTTTTGTGGATGGTATAAGAAAGTGGTCCAGTTTTCCCAGTACCATTTATCGAAAAGACTATCTACCTTTTCCCCATTTTTTTTACTCTTGTCACCTTTGTTGTAAATTGGCCGTAGAAGCACGGGTTTATTTCTGGGCTCTTTATCCTGTTCCATTGATCCGTGTGTCCGTTTTTGTGCCAGTACCATACTGTTTTGATGACTATAGCTTTGTAGTGTGGTTTGAGATCAGAGAGCGTGACACCACTAGCTTTGTTCTTTCTCAAGATTGCTTTGGCTGTTGGGGGAGGGGTCTTCTGTGGTTGTATACAAATCTGAGGCTCTTTTGTTCTAGTTCTATGGAAAATACCACTGGAATTGTGATCGGGACTGCACTGAACCTGTAGGTTGCTTTGAGTAGTATGGCTGTCTCAATGCTTCCAATTCAGGAGCATGTTCTTTTTTTTTTTTTTAATTATTTTTTTTTATTATCTTATGTTAATCACCATACAGTACATCCCCGGATTCCGATGTAAAGTTTGATGCTTCATTAGTTGCGTATAACACCCAGTGCACCATGCAATACGTGCCCTCCTTACTACCCATCACCAGTCTATCCCATTCCCCCACCCCCTCCCCTCTGAAGTCTTCAGTTTGTTTCTCATAGTCCATAGTCTCTCATGTTTCATTCCCCCTTCTGATTACCCCCCTTTTCTTTATCCCTTTCTTCCCCTACCGATCATCCTAGTTCTTATGTTCCATAGATGAGAGAAATCATATGATAATTGTCTTTCTCTGCTTGACTTATTTCACTTAGCATTATCTCCTCCAGTGCCGTCCATGTTGCAGCAAATGTTGAGAATTCGTTCTTTCTGATAGCTGAGTAATATTCCATTGTATATATGGACCACAGCTTCTTAATCCAGTCATCTGTTGAAGGGCATCTCGGCTCCTTCCATGATTTGGCTATTGTGGACAATGCAGCTATGAACATTGGGGTGCATATGGCCCTTCTCTTTACTACGTCTGTATCTTTGGGGTAAACACCCAGTAGTGCAATGGCTGGGTCATAGGGTAGTTCAATTTTTAACTTTTTAAGGGACCTCCACACTGTTTTCCAGAGTGGCTGTACCAACTTGCATTCCCACCAACAATGTAGGAGGGATCCCCTTTCTCCACATCCTCTCCAACAATTGTTGTTTCTTGCCTTGTCTATCTTTGCCATTCTAACTGGCGTAAGGTGGTATCTCAGTGTGGTTTTGATTTGAATTTCCCTGATGGCTAATGATTTTGAACATTTTTTCATGTGTCTGTTAGCCATTTGTATGTCTTCATTGGAAAAGTGTCTGTTCATATCTTCTGCCCCATTTTATGATTTGTTTATTTGTTTCTCGTGTATTGAGTTTGAGAAGTTCTTTGTAGATCTTGGATACCAGTCAGGAGCATGTTCTGTCTTTCCACTGATCTGTGTCCCCTTCAGTTTCATCAGTGTCTTCCAGTTTTCAGAGTACGGGTCTTTCACTTTCTTCTTCAATTTGTTCCCAAATGTGGATCCTTTTTGAAAAATAAAAGTAGGAGCCAATTATGTATATAATTTTTCTGACTTGCTTATTTAAATATTATGTTGGCTTTAAGTATTATAGAAATAACATATTAATAATAATATGTATTAATTAATTAATATGTATTAATATATTACCGATATGTTATGAGTAATTCCCATTCTCAATATTAGCTACTGAAGGTGAAGACTACCATGTACGTAAGGTGTGGAGTTGCTTTTATAAGTAGCGATTTTCTGACCTACTGGTAATGAGGAAAACCAGGTCACCTTATAGGACTTTTGGGACACTCTTGGCTAGCTCTCCACTGAGCACCTTATCATTTGGGCTAATGTGAAGGGCATCCTAATAAAGACTAGTTTAAAAAGATTCAAGTCTGTTGAAAGATCCACAAGTATTGTAACATTGTACTGTTGGTGCCCCTCTTCAGTGGGCTCCTGCCTAAACCCTGCCTTCATTGCTGTCTACTGAGACAGTTTGGCAAGCTTTACTGCCCTGGGGTCTTCTTGGGTGTGATTCCATCCAGAGGGCCCGATTTGCCTTTCACAGGCCTGTTGGTAGGTCCTCAGTTGCCCCCTTAGCTCCCAGGAGGTTGGCTGTGCCCAGGATCCAGGAGTAACAGCAGTAGCATGACCTTGCCTACGCCCTCCCAGGGGTACCCTAGCCCTGTATATCATCACTGACCTTACAACCAAGAAGACCCCACATCACATGCACGGGATCACGGAGCAGCCAGACTGTAATCCCTGGGTACCCTCCGTGTCTCTTCCTAAGAGATCGGCACTGCGGCCTATAATTTAAAAAAGACCACTGCTGATGTTTTTCAGAGAAAAGGGAGCCCACGCCTTTCTTGGTACTGTTAAATGTTTGCAATAGGACAGTTATCCCTTACCTTTAACACTAGGTAGCTCTGTTGTCCAGGTTCAAGTCACGGAGATCTTCCCGTGGTCTTGAAGTTTTGCGTATGCGGAGATAATGCATCTCTTTCCACTCCTGGTATGCCACAGTCAATTGGCTTGAAGACCTCTGGTCTCAGCTTGAGAGAAGATTATGCAGTGTTATTTTTTATGGAATAATGGTTATTTCTACTTCATGCATTTATGCTAATTTACTCAGCTATTCTTTGTTCCTGTTACACTTCCAGGTATATAACTGATTGTTCTATTTGTTTTTTAAGAAATCTCTCAAATGTCTGCAAGTTGCTACTTTACCATCGATATCATGCTTTAGATCTTGTAATACATGAACCAAGTTTTCAAATCCCCACCTGCAGGCGTGCTGCTTGAGCTCATTGGCCAGGCATTTTTGGTGAGATGTACTAAAGTCACCGAATGCTGTGGTTTCTTATCTCTGGATATTTACGTACTTGGTGAACAACAGTCTTCGTTCATGTGGCTGAGACCAAAAGTAGTGACTTGTTGGGGTTCTCTTCTCTTTTGGTTTTCAGGGTGCTGGTTGCACAGCCCTGGTGGTCGCTGTCGTGGCAAGAAAGCTAGAACTCACCAAAGCAGAAAAGCACGTGCACAACTTCATGATGGATACTCAGCTGACCAAAAGAGTGAGTCATCACCCTTGTGTCTCCAAAGGGGACATTATTGTGTGTTTCCCCACGTTGGGCAGTATGATCTCTGTCTTGACCTCTGAAGCTAAAATGACGTCAAGGTCTTCTTAGAATCGCTGCCACTTTCTTTTTTTTTTCACATGTCTAGAACAGACTCGTTCTAACTTTAGGTCAGATAGGAAATAATTGGACGACCTTGGTATTTCCTCATGGATCAAAACAGACCACGTCAGTCTAAATAAATAGGCACACTTAACATTTACGTCTGCAGGATCCAAGAAGGGACCAGTATTTGATCGAATAGGAAAGAACACACTGTAATCTAGAAATTTTATGGGGAAGGGAGTCAACAATGTCCTACTGAGCTTCTGGGAGCCAGGCACTGTTCTAAAAGACTGGGGTTGCAACGACAGATAACTTTTAGGACCCCAAGGTAGAAGCAGAGCTATGCCCTTTCTGTGACATAAAGGCTGGCCAAGACATGAATAATAACATCCCGATGAGAAACTACAGTAGAAAACAGTAATCACAGTGTTTACGGAGCACTCACTCTGAGCGAAGCTGGGCTCCAAGCATGTCACGTATGTAAACTAGTTTCATTCTCAGACAACTTTATGAGGGAAGGGCTGGTATTAGGTCCGTTTTACAAATGTGGAGGCCAGGACACCGGGAGTTTCGGTCACTTGCTCTAAGTCATTCTGTCAAAGAGGGAAAATATTGTTAGCCCACTCCCACTAAATTTTTAGCCTCTCTGCATCGTTACTTGAGAAACCAAAATAAAAGGTCAGATATAAAACTAAAAATTATTTCATAGCAGTGTCGTCTTGCTCCATAACTCAAAGCAGAATCTAATCGGGCTGTCATCGAAATAACAAAATATGTTGTCGTTTGGCGACTTTACCCATAAAGGAATCCATGGAGAGTTCAAATAGAGTTGCAGTTTTCAGTGTTTTTATTCACTTTTGATTTTGGTTGTATGCATAAAAGTTGGCTTAGCTCATCAGGTAAATACTTCCTAATAGATCAGTCGCTTTACTGCACATATGTATGCATATGGGTAGTATTTACCAAATGGAAACGCGGATTCCAATTGCCTTGCTCATTTCTAAGTCTTACTGTCCGATGTTATTGAGAGACTTCATTGCGGTTGGAAGGTCCACATGTATTCTTGATGATCTAAGCCTCGATTGCAGGCACCATCCTCTTGGCCTGGATGTGCCCCTGTAGGATGTCTTCTAGCCTCCAGTTTTCTCTCACTCTCCAAACTCATGAACGTTCGTGAATATTACAGAAAAGCACAAGGAGAGGCCTAAGTGCAGAGCTGAATGGGCGGCTGGGATTCTTGGCGCTTTCAAAAACTATGCTAGGAAATGAAAATACATGCCTATTACACTATTTGTCCAAAGTTGGAGCAGATATTTTCTGGATCTCAGCATGGGCTTGTTTGGATGGGTTCCATACCGTATGGTTCATATCTAAGAGTCAAAGTTGGGCAATATCAAAAGAACTCTTCCAGTAGAGCCCCTTTGTATAATCCAAGTAATTTTATTGTGAAGATCATACACGATAAATTTCACAAGAATTAATGCCGCACGGAGGTAGGAAATGACATTAAAACACCGTAGTAGCCCATACACATCTTTTCAGCAACAACAACAAAAGGTGGGACAGGATCACAAATAAGTTAGCGGGTTGAGACAGAGGTCCCCGGGGTTCGTGAGCAGGTACTTAGTTTTAACTTAAGAAGGAAACACGTAATTTCTTTTGATTGGCTTGGGGCTATTGCTATTTCGTATGCTACTTACTGAACGGACAGATGTTAAAATCCACAGGAGAACACCCCTGATGAAGAGATCTGTGCTAGTCGTACAGGTCTCGTAGCATCATTTGGGAGACCTTCCAGCTTGGCTGCATCATGGAATTAGTTTAGCTCAGGGTCACTCAATCTCAGCACTCTTGACCTTTGGGACTGGAGAGTTCTCTGTTCTGCAGCTGTCCTTGTGCCTTGTTGACTGTTCAGCAGTATCCTTGGTAGACCCGTGACAACCAAAAAAATGCCTCTAGACATTGTCAGATGTTCCCCCCCCCCCGCCAGGGGACAGAATTGCCCATGGGGAGAACTGCTGCTCTAGTGTGTGATTCCCCAGGTATTTGGAGACTGGGACAATCCTCATAGCAGATATTCTTTGTGCCCAATTTATCATCTTCCTGGGAATAACACGTATTTAACGAAAGTGTTCAGCATACCTATTATAGTTGGGGTTCTGTATTAACTGCCGAGAATGTAGAACTGAAATATCATAGCCCAGGACTGTGCCTGCCGCAAATCAGATAAAAGATCCTTCCCCCCCCCCCCAGCATGGCAGAAAAATGCACTTGTGTTCTTGCTTCCTTTGCTCATGAGCCCCCCTCCAAAGCCCAGTCCGGGCCCTCATTGGGGGACTGTGGATCTAGAGGACTTCCTTTGGTTTTTATGAATGGGTCTCATTTCCCCAAATGGACCACATGTTCTGATCTTACAGCTTTTCTAGATTCTTGTATACTTTACTTTAGCTGGACTCATAATGCACCATTATCTATAGGGAGTTTTTTTTACAGAAAGCTTTTTCAGTAAGAAGTACTATCCTAATTTCAAAACTCACATTCTCCACAATGCTTTATTATTTCTATTATCTCTTATACGTTTAGCTGCTTTGCAGTATTACTTGGGACAGAGGTCTCTTACAGGCTGCAGAAAGGCATTCCAGCAGGCTTGCTGGCAGCTTGAATTTTATAGGCAAAAATGTCACTAAGTACAGGTGCAAATGTTAAAATGGCAGCAGAATCAAACATAAATTTCTCAGGATACCCATTTCATTAGTATAGTCAATACAATATGTGAAAATAATAGCCCTTTTATAGCCCTCTTCGACCTAACGAGTATCATTTCCTTGGAACTTGATTGCGTTTGGTTATTTATGGGATTTCTAAATGGGCCCGTTTATAAGCTTTTTACGTAAAAATTCTGAAATACTGGAAGATGATGGAATAATAGGATCTGGAGCTCCCTTCTTCCTATGGATACACCAAGGCTACGACTACAGATAATGTAATTGACTCTGAAAATTACCTGAAGACTAGCAGAACAGATCTTCACAGGGACACCTCTGGAGTACCTGATTCTGGTGACCAGGGTAGACTACGTTACTGGGCCCCACAGGACACTTTCTACATAAGACCAGTAGTTCCAAGACCAGGAGACATAGCTGATCTACCTAATACATTGTAACAAGCAGAGAGTGTCAGACAAAATGAGGAAACAGGAGCATGTTCCAAAAGAAAGAAAAAAGCAAAACCTAAGAAAGACAACCAAACAAAATGGAGATAAGAGTTCAAAGTACTCGTCCTAAAGATGCTCACCAGACTCGGGATGAACTCAGAAGTTCAACAGAGGCAGAAAATATAAAGAACCAGTCAGTCAGAGCTGAAGAAGACAACATCAAGAGAAAAACACACTAGAGGAAATCAACAACAGAGCAAAGGATGCAGGAAACAGATGGAAGATGGAGTAACTCACATGATTGATACGGGTCCCAGAAGCGAGAGAGAGAAAGGGGCAGAATACTTACCAAAGAAAGAATAGCTGAAAACTGCTCTGACCTGGGGGAAAGAAACAGACATCCAGGTCCAAGAAGCACAGAGAGACCCAAACAAGCTGAACCCAAAGAGGCTGACACCACAGCACATACTAAAGTGGCAAAAATTGAAGATAGAATCTTAAAAGTAGCAAGAGAGGGGCACGTGGGTGACTCAGTTGGTTAAGTGTCTGACACTTGATATTGGCTCAGGTCACGATCTCAGGGTTGTGACTTCGAGCCCCACATTAGGCTCCAAGCTCTCTGTGGAGCCTCCTTAAGATTCTCTCTCCCTCTGCTTTCCCCCACTCCCACTCTCAATAAATTAAGGAAGGAAGTAGCAAGAAAAAAAAAAAGCAACTAGTTTAGTTAGGTACAGGGGAAACCCCATAAAGCCATCAGCTGAATTTTTAGCAGCATTTGCAGGCACGAAAGGAGTGTCATGATATATTCAAACTGCTGAAAGAAAACCTATATCAATAATATTCTACCCAGATAAGTTATCATTGAGAATTGAAAGAGACATAAAGGAGTTCGTTGCCACTAAACCATCCTTACAAGAAATGTCAGTGGGACTTCTTTAACTAGGAAAGAAAGGCCTTAACTGGAAGAAAATTATGAAAGGGAAATATGTCACTAGTAAAATTAAATGTGTAGTAAAGGTTGTAGTTCAATCACTTATAAAGCTAGACTGAAGGGTGAAAGACAAAACAGTAAAATCAGTTACATCTTACAGGAATTAGTCAAAAAGATGTAAAATACGACGTTATACACATAAAACATGAGTGGCAGAATAGAAAGGTAGTGCTTTATCTATTTATTTTTGAGAGAGAGAGGGAGAAAGAGAATCTGAAGCAGGCTCCACACCCAGTGCAGAGCCCCATGTGGGACTTGATCTCATGACCCTGAGATCATGACCTGAGCCAAAATCAAGAGTTGGATGCTTAACCCACTGAGCCACCCAAGTGCCCCTAATAAGGTAGAGCTTTTAGAATGCCATTGAGCTTAAGTGAGACCACTTAATAGAGACCACTATACACATTGGGTATTGTATGTGCACATTTAACCACAGCCAAAAACCTGTAATAGGTACACACAGAATAAAAAGAATCCTAACATAAAGCTACCAAAAGCTAACAGAGCAAGAAAAGAAGAACAGAACTACAGAAGCTACCAGAAAACAACAAAATGGCAATAAGTACATACCTATCAACAATTACTTTAAATGTAAGTGGACCAAATGATCCAATCAAAAGACACAACGTGACTAAATGGGTAGAAAAACGGGACCCATCTATGTGCTGCCTACAAGAGACTCGCTGTAGGCATAGGGACACATACCGGCTGAAAGTGCAGGGATGGAAAAAGATATTCCATGCCAATGGAAGGGGAAAAAGCCTGGGGTAGCAATGCTTAAATCAGACGAAATAGACTTTAAACCAAGAGACGAAGAAGGGAATTACATAATGATATGATAAGGGGATCAGTCCAACAAAAGGATATAATAATTGTAAACATCTATATACCCAACATGTGAGCACCTAAACACATAAGTAAATATTAATAGACATAAAGGGATTAAGTTGGCAGTAATACAGTAATAGTAGGGGACTTTAACAGCCCACTTACATCAATGGATAGATAATCCAGACAGAATTAACCAGGAAACAGCAACTTTGAACACACATTAGACCGGTGGACATACAGGATATATAAAGAACATTCCATCCCCAAACAGCAGACTACCTATTATTTTCCAGTACACCTGGGACAGTCTCCAGAACAGATCACATATTAGGCCAAAGAACAAGTCTCAATAAGTTTAAGAAGATTGAAATCATATCAAGCATCTTTTCCAACCACGATGCTCTGAAACTAGACAACAATTACAAGCAAAAACTGGAAGAAAAAAGAAGGAGGGGGCACCTGGGTGGCACAGCGGTTAAGCATCTGCCTTCGGCTCAGGGCGTGATCCCGGCGTTGTGGGATCGAGCCCCACATCAGGCTCTTCCTCTGTGAGCCTGCTTCTTCCTCTCCCACTCCCCCTGCTTGTGTTCCCTCTCTCTCTGGCTGTCTCTATCTCTGTCGAATAAAGAAATTAAAAAATCTTTAAAAAAAAAAAAAAAAAGAAGGAGGCTATACAACATGCTACCAAATAACCAATGGGTCTATAAAGAAATCAAAGAGCAAATTTAAAAAATACCTAGACAGCCGAAAATGAAAACACAACAGTCCAAAGTCTTCGAGAGGCAGCAAAAGCAGTTCTTAGAGGGAAATTTATAGCAATACACGCCTACCTCAAGAAACAAGAAAAGTCACAAATAATCTAACCTTACATTTAAAGAAACTAGAAAAAAAGAACAAATAATGCCCAAAGTTAGTAGAGGGACAGAAATACTAAAAATCAAAGCCAAAATAAATGAAGACTAAAAAACAATAGAAAGGATCAATGACTGTAAGAGCTGGCTCACTGAAAAGGTAAAGAAAATTGATAAATTCCTAGAAACATACAGTGTCCCAAGACTGAATCAGAAAGTAGGAAACCGGAACACGCCAATTACTAGTAATAAAACTGAACCCATAATAGTAATAAACTCCCAACAAATGTCCAAGACCAAATGGCTTCATGGGTGAATTCTACCAAACATTAAAAGAAAGTTACTTTACCCTTTTCATACTATTCCAAAAAGTTAGAAGAGGAAGGAATGCTCCCAGATTCATTCCACCAGGTCATCACTACCCTGATTCCCAAACCAAACGAAGACACTACGAACCAATATTCCTGATGAATATAGGTATAAAAATCCTCAGCAAAATATAAGTCAAACACATTCAACAATACATTAAAAGGATCATCCACCAACAAAATAAAAAGGCAATCTCTTCCTGAATAGGAGAATATATTTGCAAAGGATATACCAATGGGCGTTAATATTCAAAATATATAAAGAACTGATATAACTCAATATCAAAAAACCCCCAAAGAATCTATTTAAAAAATGGTTAGAGGGCCTGAACGGAAATTTTCCAAAGACACACAGATGGCCAACAGGCCCGTGAAAAGATGCTCAGTATCACTCGGCATCGGGGAAAATCCAAATCAAAATGGTTAGTATCAAAACGACAAGATATAACAAACGTTGACGAAGACGTAGAAATAAGGTAGCCCTCATGAACTGTTGGTGGGAATGTAAATTGGTACAGCCGCTATGGAAATGACATAGGGCTGCCTAAAAAAATTAAAACTAGAAATACTCTATGATCTAGCTCTTTCACTTCTGGGCACTGAAAACAAGAACACTAGTTAGAAAAGATATATGTACCTCTCTATTTATTGCATTATTTAAAATAGCTAAGAAATGGAAGCAATGTAAGTTTCAATCACTAGATGAATGGATACAGAAGATATGAGACATATATACCGTGGAACAGTACTCGGCTACAAAAAGGATGAAATGTTGCAGTTTGCAACCACACGGATGGAGCGAGAGAGTATCATGCAAAGTGACATAAGTCAGATGGACACAAGGTACCATATGATTTCATTCATAGGTGGAAGTTAAGAAACACATGAATAAACAAATTTAAAAAGAGACACAGACCAAAAAACAAAACAAAACAAAATCAGGCTTTTGAATACCCAGAACCAACTAATACTTGCCAGAGGAAAGTGGGGTTTGGCGATGGGCAAGATAGTCGAAGGGGATTAAGACGTACAAACTTCCAGTTATAAAATGAATAAGTCAAGTGGACTTACGAATATAGTCAATATTCTTGTGGCAACTTTGCACGATGGCACGCAGACAGTAAGTGCGCTCATGCTGAGCATTCTGTAACATGGCCATGTAGTCCACACCCAACTAATGCAACATTGTCAACTAGAATTTAAAAAGAGTTCAAAAATCTGAATGATCAGGAATGATTTCTGGGACATAGCCAAGAGCAAACAGGGACCTAAAACCCATACACAGTTACCAAGAAGAATGTTCAAGATACAAGTTCAAGGGTGCTCTTTATGGCTAGAGAAAACTACAACTATCCCCAGAAATACCGCCCAGAAGAAATTTTTTTTTTTTCTGGTGGTCAACAGGCGTAACGATTATAGACATTCTGCAATCTGACCAGGCTTGTTGTAAAGCAGCAGTATGAATGTTAAACAATCGATTCTTCCTTCCAGGAAGAAATGTAACTTTCCAAGCCTCCCATTGTGTCTCTTAACTGCATTGAACAATGTCCAGGAAGAATTATTCACCGTGCCCAACTTTCCAGAGGAACAATTTCGTATAGAAGTCGTTTCTCTGTTTGACGACTGTAGCCACGTAAAATACTACGTTTGAAAGCAGACCACACTATTCAGAGCAGTACATATTAGCGGAGACTGTTGCGTGTAATTCCAAAAGTGTACACGCCACTCTACAATTCAAAAATGGCCAAGGAGGTACACAGACCCAGAATACTCTAATGATTTCAAAATGAAAGCACTAATAGCAATAACGTGTCACAGGGCTTGGGAAGACAGGACCCGCTCTTTTCGTAGATTTGCAGCTTATCGCGTGACAGACACAGCACCTTTACCGTGCTCTGTCTTTTGGAAATATTATTACTCTTCATATATATATCTGAACCAAGAACAAATCCTGGAGTTTAACCCTCTGCATACTTCCATTTGGGAAGGCCACTTGAAAACAAGCAATTCTGGGAGCCCCGGCATAATTTTTTAAAGTAGCTAGATGTGCCGCAAAAGATAATTATACATATTAATGTCCACTGTGGGTGTTTCCAATCCTGTTAAGAATTCTCAATAAGATCCGTAATAAGGACACCATTATGCAGTTATATAATTTTGTTTCCTACGTGCCTCTTAGCAAGTGAACAAAAATTCTGGAGGATTTAGTCTACGGAGCTTTTACATTGTGCTTGGTGACACAAGCCCAGTGGGTGAAAACACAGAACGAATGATCACTTGGCCTTACCCTGTTCCAAAGCTCCAGCGTTCACCCGGCCCCACGGACCTGCTCCGAAGGGGACCCGGGTAGCACGTGGTGTTGGTGTTCAGGCTTGGAAGCCTTGTCTCTGTTGGTTCTGGGATCCCGGACCCATCTCCCACAGCACACGAGGCAACATTTTACCCATTTTACTGTCGTTAGGAGAACGAGAGGCAGGAAACTCTCTCGCTCCTCAGGCAGAGGGGATGTCCCTTCCTCTTACGTTCGGGAAGAGTGGGAAACATAACCATCTCCCTCCTCTGAAGGGAGCAGCAAGAGGAAAAAGGACAAAGAAATAGAGATTTCTTCTTTAAGAATCAGAGTAGTCAAAAGCACAGGAAAATGATAAACAAAGCACCCTTGAAGACAGGGCTCTAATAACCTGTCTCTATCTAGGTTTGAGCAAAGCGAAGTTTCAATTAAAAGTCCATCAGCTTTAAGGGCTTTTGTGGTTTATCAAATATTGTTACACTTAGAGATATTGTTTACCTTACTACCTGTGGCTTTAATTTTTTTTTATCATTACCTGTAAGTCAGCAGTAGAACAGCTCATATCCTTTCTACCTATGAAGGTGACATAAGGCATCTGGGTAAGTACTATGACCTGCAGTAGTATTGTTGCTTGTAGGGCCTTTGTTTTCTCAAAATACCAGATTATTAATATACTTGTCAAAATGTTTCTGATAAAAGATTTTAATTGGAGTTGAGCTTGAGTCAGGCCGAGCAAATGTTCATGTTTTCCTTTTTTTTCTCCTTATTTTTTGATGTACAGGAAAGAAGTTCAATTTCAAAGTGGCGTTGGCCCATAAATTGGCACTAGAATTATTACAGCTACTGATTTTGGGGGGCCGTGTCTGTGATCTCCCCATCACAACTATCATAGTTTTTAACATGTGATAGACACTTAATAAGTCTGTTGAATTGGGAAGTGGACATTAGGGAAGACCTGGTTAGGTCTCAGGTCTCTCCAGTAACCTGTACACCCTTCTCATCCAAAGGGTCCTTTGGTTGATAATTATGTGTCTGTGGTTCATGATTAGAAGTTTTTATGATGCAAAGTATGTACTATGGTAACAAATATTTGCACTAGGTAGACACAAAGATTAGTGCCAAGACCGCTGCCCGCTGAGAGTCTGTAAATGCCCCCAAAGGACCAGAGGGAGCTCAGGGTTACATTGCAAGATGACCGTATGTCAGGGTTCTTCGTTAACAAAAGAAACTTGCCCTCTAAATCAACTTCCCTTTCATCTAAACGATCACTAATGCGCAGACCTACTTCCCTTCTCCAATTGGCTCTCACTGCTCTGTAACAATTCCCTTTGTTCAAACCTGTGGAACATGGAGGTACTTCATACCCTGTTTTCTCACTGCCCCCTGTCCCTTTCAGCCCTGAGAGGGACTGGAAAAACCGACTTATCACAGGCACATGTGATCACTAGGGGGAGGATGTTGTCTTGTGGCCGCCATCTTGAAAAATACCAGTTCAATGGGATGCCTTCAGGGTTTAATTCTTGTGTTTCAAAACCTATCAGGGAGTTAGAAAGGGGGACGTTTCAACATCAATGTGTCTATCTCACGGCTTTATCCAAAGCAGCTATAGGGATTTCATTGTCAGATGAGGAATCATTTTCGTTTTTAGCCTGTCAACGACAATGAGCATTTTGTGCATACAAATCCTGCCACAAAGACCTTGGGGGTGTAACCCACCCCAGTGATCTCAGAAATTGAGGTTCCCTGCTCCCCTCCAGCCATTCCCCCACCATCCCAAGGAGAACAGAAAATCATTTAAAATACATTGAGGGCAAGCAGCAATTCACCTTCTTAAAGATTTAAGAACTGGAGGGATTTGGCATTTGCTGTTTATGGATGGGAATCCAAAGCAAAATCAGTTGTTATGTTCTCTTGCAAACATTCCTATGTTCAACTGCTGTGTTACCGTCCCACCGGTTTTTACCAAGTTTTCTACCTTTCTTCTGTCTTGAGCTGATAAAATCAAGGAGGGGGCATCCATCAGGTTCCCTTTCCAACTTTGAGGCAGCTAAAGCCGTTCAGACAGCTGAGACCTCCCTTGCCTGGCCCTTCTGTTCCCTGGTGGGGAAGGGCCTACGCCGACCCCAGTCAGCACTGGCTGGTAACTTCCTACCCCTTTCCCTTTAAAAGCAAGGTCCTCAACCCTTGGCCACTTACGCAGCATCCTTACCTCTGAAACAGATGTAAGGATCCGATGGAAAAGCCTTCCCAAAGGCAACTCGCACCCCTGTAGAGAAGAGAAATCTGTTTCTGTAAGAAGGAAGAGCCAAGAATTTAACCGGAACCCCTTTCAGCTTCACTGTGGACACTAGTGTTGTGTCTTGGACCCACTGCGGGTGCACAACACCTCATATTTCAATCCTGTTTCCACTGCTTTTGGAATGAATGCTCTCCGTCCAGAGTCTGAGGACTATCCAGAGAAAATGCCTCATAAACCAAAGTTGCTGCTAAAAGCATTTCCAAGAAGCGAGTCATTTTCTTCACGTGGGTTCTAGCAATACGGCTTCACTCAGAAGGACACCTTTACAGCAGCGTGCACGGGAGTCACCGTCAGCCACCACACCTGAGGCTGTCTGTGCTGAAAGTGAAAAAATACACATACATCCCTGCGATCATAGCTGTACGGTAACGCTAAGACTCTTCCTAATTGAAAACTAGGGCCTGAAAAGACTTTGGTAATAATTCTACTTTTCTCACGTAGGGAAGAGAAAACTCAAGTCCTATGAGGTTTAACAAGTCCCCTTGACCTGACTTAGTCGTCCGAAGTCAAGAACTCAGAACCATTCCTCAAGTCCAGTTCACTGCTCTGTTCCCCACCACTTTGCCTTTCTTACAAACTCATCTTCCTCTACCCCCCTCCGCCAGAAACATCCTTTATCCATCACTCAGAAGAATTCAACGGATCGTCTTTTTTTTTTTTTTCTCATTAGTTTCAGAGGTAGAATTTAGTGATTGGTCAGTTATATACAACACCCGGTGCTCATCACATCAAGAGCCCTCCTTGTGCCCATCACCCAGTTACCCCAGCCCCCCAACCCCCTCCCCTCCGGCAACCCTCAGTTTGTTTCCTAGAGTTAAGGGTCTCTCATGCTTTGCCTCCTGGATCAACTTCTTCGAGCACGTCATTAATCATAAGCCTAAGTGAAACCTCTGGGTCATCAGACCCTGCACTGTGAGCAAGAAAGAGGCTCACCTGGGCTTTGCCTGGGCCTTTATCAGGTTCCAGGAATTGCCGACCATGCTGATCAAGAAAGCAAGTGCTTGAATGTTACTAGGAGGTACTCACACCTTCCATCAGCTACACGAGGTCTTGGCAGTGCTACCGAAACACTTAAATCCTTTAGGTTTGTCTCATCTATTTGAAATGCAGCGTCCTTAAATTAACCAACAAAATCACGACGACCCAGACTGTCAGTTCGTGAAAGTGTGCTAACACGCATACAGTTTGCTAGGTCACCCCGGGAGGGCAGAAGAACAGGGCTGCTTGGACATTCAGCAGTGGATACCTGCCCTTCCTGTCGTTTTGCAGCCAAAAATGCCAAACAGGCTTGCAAGAGACAAGACTCACCTTGGCCTTCTGGCATTTTGCCTTCCTGCAGGGAAATGCAGAACATGGGGGAAGCAATTGTAACACAGTGGGTGGGGGAAGCAGCACCTTTTCCTTTCTTTCTTTCCCCCTAGTGTTACTAGACAAGTCACAAGCACCTCTTGATTTCTTAAACTGGTTGAGTGAAAAGGTTCCTGGGGGGTAGAGGTTAGTCCAGAAAGAGTTCAGTACCTCCCTAATGTTCCATTTTAAATGTGGTTCCCAGACAGAAACAGAAAATATTTTTTTTTTCTTCTTGAGAAAGTTACTCAACAGAGCTAGAACTTACCGTGATCAGCTAGTTGATGAATGTGACCCCCCCCGCCCCAGCCACACTGCAAAGGATTCTGCTCTGGAATTTATCAACCGTTGTGTTTGTTTGTTTTCTTAACAGGTGAAAAACGCAGCTGCCAATGTACTCAGGGAAACATGGCTAATTTACAAAAATACAAAGCTAGTAAAAAAGATAGATCATGCAAAAGTAAGAAAACATCAACGAAAATTCTTGCAAGCTATTCACCAGTAAGTACCATTTCTCATTCACTGCCTTCCTGCTTGGGTAGCTCTGGGTCCAAATTCTCACACTCAAGTCATTCTTCTCTCGTAAGACAAGGAAAAAAAAAAAAAAAACAGAAAACAAAACGCTGTCATGTCCACGCCCAGAAGACGTTATTTGACATTTTAGTAATTCCACAAATGAAATCCTGAGAAGACTGTCAGTTCTTTTTAGGACTAAAAAAATCATTCGTTATGGGGAGAATCGTCATTTACTGTATTAATGAAAATGTCTTCTCAGGTTCTGTCTTTAGAAACAATATTTTCAGTGGCAGTTGTGTTTCTTCGTATAGCTTAATTATTCATCTAGTTTCTCTAGGACGTTTAGTTTCTATCTGCTGCAAAATCTTGACATTTACTATTTTATAACCTATATGGATTTTTTTTTTAACACACTGCCAACATGTTTCTATGAAGGTAGTATAGACGCTTGATTTAATACTTGCATTTTTAAATTAGTCTTTATTCAGGACTTGGGGGGTTTTCTATATGCTACGTGTTCATTATAGGTTTATAGTGCCTGTAGACCTTATACTCTCCCACCATTATTCTGACTTTATCCAGACCGTCTTTATTCACTTTGTGGAAGTTCTTCACGCCATTTTGTCGTAACGCTATATATAACCATCATAGACTTTTAAAGGACAAATGCCTCTGTAGTGAGTTTCAATAATGCCTTGAAAGCACCAGTTCTTTCTCCCCCAGGCTGGCAACATCCTTACCGTAAGTACATTCTCGTGGGCGTCCATCTGGAGGCTGTGTAGCCTTGCTGTTAAGTCCAGGCCATTTCTGTGTGGGGAAGAGCAGATCCGTCACATGGGTGGGTCAGAAAAGTAGCTTTCCTCATGCAGCCTACCGGGGGAAGTCATGGAAAGGTGGGTCGACACACTAGGTATCCTGATTAGACGGCAAGAGGTGTCTTTCTCGGAGCTGCCTTGCGTGGTAGACCAGAAAGCTCTGAAGCTGGAGTTTTTATGGTACGTCCTCAGGTAGTTCATAGGTAATAGATGACACTGAGAGTCTCTGGGAAATCACTCAGCATTCGAGCGCTACCCTTTCACCTCTCCCTCCAACTAGCTATCACTGAAAATGTGGACAAGGTGTAGAAATTGCTACCTTAATGAGAATAAAGTCCAGGCACCCCAAAACATAAAATAGAGGGAGACTCTGCACGTACAGTACGGTAGCTGACCCCTGTGGCTACTCAGAGCGCTTTGGTCATGTTCTTGCTGCCACCAGCACCAAAGTGACATCGTTTCGCCTTTGTCTCTGGGACGTCGCTCTGGGCCCCCAACTATGCTTTTCATCCCGTTGTAAGGAAAGGCTAGAATGTTAAGATATTACTCTGTCCAAGTCTGGGAAATCGGAAAAGGGAAACACAGAGGGACACCGGATCAGATCTGACTCCCAAGAGGAAACTGCCTGCTGGAGATCACAGCTACCTTCACAACCAAATCCCACCCCCTGGGAGCCTCCACATCTTGTTTCCTTAAAGTTTAGATCTAAGAGAGCGAGTCCCCTGAGAGACGCCAAGCCCAAGCCCTCACCTCTGAGGAAAAGGCCGCCTCCTCAAGGGTCCCCGGGCACCCCTCTCCTGGTAGAGTGGGCATTCCTACACCCCTACAGGTGTACCACAAAGACACCCAATGTTCATCCAAGAGGTACACACCCTATACTGTGGAGAAATCATTCTTTGTACTTTTAATGTCTCAGTACAAACCTACAATGTGCAAGTATATTAAAAAGAAAACTTACCTTTGTGGGTGTGGGTGGGTGTGGTCAGTCTATGGGTCCAGCAACCACACATGCCATTTCCTCCGGGACCATATTTATAACCCTTTCTGTGTGATATACCTATTAAATAAAAAATGAAATGTGATTGGCTTTGGGTGCCATTGATGTTTTTATACAACAAAACTATTGGAAAAACTGCTTTGATAGTTTCTGTAACAATTTTGTAGCCACGTGTGAATGGTGGGTATTTATATTTTTATCTGCCTTGTCCCAAAATGCACTCATGCTCCAGTCGTGGGGAGGGGGGCAGCTTAGGGATGTTCACTGTAAATTTTTTCAACTCTTCTGCACGTTTGAAAATTTTTATAGTATGTCAGAAAAAAATATTTGGGGAAGTGAAGTTGAAAAACTGTCCCCAAGTAATTGTTAGATTGCTAGAAGGTGCTAGATTGTTCCTAAGGGTTTCAAGGTATAGCTCACGTGGGTCTTCCAGAATCCCGCTCTGGGATAGAGTAAGCGAGGAAGCCATTCATGATTCTTCTGCTTCTTGCAGACATTTCTCATTCTGTTTCTCGAGTAGCAGCCATGTACTTCTAACATAGATAAGCTTTGAGCGACGGGAATGTTCTGAATTGTTTTATAATTTAGTCTTGGGGTTATTCGATTTCCCTTGAGGTGGGAGGGTATTTATACTATGCAAAAAAAAAAAAATACAACTGAGCATTTAAATGGGCTGGGTTTTGGCTAGATTATTCTAATGGTGCCTAATCCCTCATTTTAAGTGAGTGAGTGAAATCATGCAGGAAAGCACACAGGGCTCGATTCTTCAGGGCAAGGCTCCCGTTGCCCGCTATCCAGACACAGATTTACAAATTCACTGGCTAGAGCTCTGCTGGCCTCTCCCATCCTCTGATTTGTCCTGAGAGCTTTTCCAGAGCTCGATCTGGACTCCCCTCTTCCCAGCGTCTCTCCCTGACACATGGCCTCCTTAGTCTCCGGTAGATGCCTGCTTCTCCAGGCTCCGTCCTCTTTTCAGTAACAGATCTGTCTTTTGGTATCATCACTTAGTGCCAGGAAGCACTCTGTTCCTGTAGACCTTTGAGCACTTTTTCTGGTATCAGCATTAACTCTTTTAAAGTGTATCATTCTTCCATCTCAACTACAGACCCAGCAATCAACATGAGCTTGTCTCGGAGCCGAGAAATTCAGTACACAGAATTTCTCTGACGATGAGTTTTTGGACTACCCACCTTTTAGGCTTCTGCACAGCCCCAACTCGGAAGAGATGTGCCCCCTCCAAAAAACACCAGCAACATTATAATCCCATTGTTGAGACTGTTGTCCCTGTGACATTCCTATTAGGCCAAAATGGGTCTTGTAGTTCACTTGGACATCGTGTATCAAAGAAAGAGGCCATAATGACCTGGTAGAGGTTCTTCCTTCGGAACCTTCGTTCCAGGGAAAGCGCTGTGTTTCGGGCGGGGCAGTCTCTCAGCAGTGAAGGATGCTAATATAATTGCACAGTGTTGTTCTGTGATCACTGTGCCCAAATCCTGCAGAACTGTAACAGGATCTTTCCGCCAATGAATCGAGCCCCCTGTGCACAACTGAACACCACGCTGTGTTATTATTTTGTTCCAGAATATTTTACAGTTTCTTTTCTTTTGTTTTGTCTTTTTATTTCAACAAAATGAAAATAGAGCTCGGAAGTAAGTTGTGTGAGCCGCTCCCCTCAACGTTTGCAGAATTTTCTACCGGCTGCATGCACCCAAGCGGAACCTTTATTTGTGAATTTCAGTAGTCTGATTGCTGCTATGGAAATGTGATCCAAAATCATGATCTTTTCCTGTGATAAGTGAAGTTCACAAGGAAGAAGTCAACATATGTTCCTTATTCTTCTTTTCGTGGGGGGGGTGACGTAAAACACACACCTGCATGTTACCTTTTATTCTGGTAGCTGCAGCTTTAAGTAGGCTTTTTTCCTGCGGTTCTATGGTTCAGGCAGTCTCAGGAGCAGCAAGGCAAGATGATTTAAGTTCAAGGAGATTAGGGGATTCCAGTCGAATAGGGCTGCTCTATGTCAGCTTTCCGGACTCGTGGAAAAGAAAATGGGCAAAATTCTACTGTCAGAAACATACTGTAGGAATTCCAGAGAAGCAAATTAGGCTTCGCTGTCTGGAAGACAGAGTACCCACCTCAGCGAAGGGACCAGCACTCCGGCCCTTCCATGGACCGGCCAAGCTCAGGACTTTGCCTGCGCTCACCAGTTTCTGGAGGCTTCTGAGCTGGTTCCCCAAACTTGGCTCATTCACGTGCCGATTCTCCTTATTACTTAAATCTGAAAACAAAGCTTGATGTAAGTCCCTATCACAAAATGGCTAACAGACAAAAAAACAAAAACAAAACAAAACCGAAAAACCAAAAAACCATTCCCAGCAGAGAGAGGTAAAGGCAGCATCAGCCGACCATCGAAACAGTGGCGTTGAATTCTAGCCACGGACTGTTGCTTGCACAAAGCTCTCAGCTGAAATCCTGCTCTTTTTTCAAAAAGGAGAGACTAGCAGGTGTTGGGAGATAAAAACAGGATAGGACCAGCCTGAGACATTTTTCCTGTAATCATCAAGAATTGGAAGAGAATTAAAGAGAAGAACTGTCTCTCCATCTGGTTTCGTATTGAAGGTCTTCTGGTTTGCGTGTCACTTAGCCATCTAGAACACCTCTGCTGGTATAAATCCAGCATCTCAGAACCACTGTCCCAACCTAACCCCGTTCGTTTCCTCCATTAAAAAACTGAAGGTGAAATTAGGGCCAGGGAGAATGGAGTCCATGTCTGGCCCCTTTGTTCTCTCTAGTACATTTCTGTAGAATGACCCCCACACGTGTTTCAAGGTTGTTTTTGTTTTTTGGGATTTTTGGTTTGTTTTTGCAGGGGAGGGATGGGACTTGTTTTTAAAAGGCAGACATCAGGAACTATAATCCTTGTAACTGCTTAGAGAAACCTATCTCAAAGACGTGTTAGATTTAAATACATATTTGTAAATTTCTTTTACACTTAAACATATTCCATCTCTAGAATAGCATAGAAAGGAACCAATTAACTGAGCTCCAAGCATTCCAATAGAGAAATACAGTCTCGCAATGACAAGTTACAACCTTAAGCTGTTTCAGATGGTTAAATATCGTGTTATAGGCAGGTGTCAGTTAAACCCATACTGGCAGAAGGAACTCTATCTTGACTGTCAAGCAGATTTGGGGACATATTGGATATTGTAGTTTCGAAACAAAATCACTGCACATCATGAACATTTGTTGCAAAAATCTCCCTGGCAGTAAAATCTTGCCCTGTGAATTTTTTATCCCTTTTTTGTAATTACTTTTCATTGAAATTGGGAATTTAGCAAAATGACTCTCTCCAACGTCAACACTATACTTTGCAAACAACAAGTCATCAAGGCGATAAGGTTAGCATGGACTTTTTTTTTTTTTAACTAAGTAACTGAGAGAGGCTCGCTCCTCTCCTGGAGCATGGCTTTGAATCGTTGGCTTAAAGAACAAGAAACTACTTTTCTCTTGTTGGAAAATCTTAATTTCTTGGTATGGAGTAAGCAACGAATAAATATTTTTTGAACTATTATAGTAAATAAGGAATAGTAAGAGTTGTCATTCAGAAAGATTTAAAAAAAAAACCAGTGGTCTTTTGACTGTCAATCAGATATACGCAATGATATTTCAAAGTATCTAAAAGTAACTTTACGAGTAGCAGTCCCATCTGTCAGACATTTTAATTGTCCACTGACTTTTATCTACAATAAAAAATTAAGGGAAATTCTCCCAAGGAAATGGTCTGGCTTCCCTTTCAAATTCAAGGCAGCGTAAGATAAAAGTCAAGCAAAACGCAATGAAGAATAAGGGAATTATGTGTTATACGTTATCTTGCTGCTGGTTGAATAAAAGCTTTATTTTTGCTAATAAGAATCTCACTTATCACTGTGTTCCATCAGGTTCAAATACCTAACCCAATCCATCTCCAACTGAACAGGGCTACGCTCCGTATCCACTCATGTAGGCATAGGAAGGTGCCCACTGCTCCAACATCGATGAAATTCCCGTAGCTTTGCCTATTTCTTCCTATGTCTATTTGAAACGATACTGGGATTTTAAGGAATGTTTTGGCTTTTCTCATATGGTTAAATCCTTATGAGCCTTTCTCCGTTCAACTTTTAACTCCCTGGTAAATAGCTGTCCTAAGGACACCCTCATCTCTCTCTCTCTCTTTCTCTCCTTTCCTTTTTTGCGGTGTTGGGGAAGCATGCTTCTCATTGTACCAGATACATAACCAGTTTGGACTTGACCCCAAATATTTCAAGGCATTATCCATGCAGTTCTTTGCTCTTGTCGATTTTATGCATGCTCTTTGGAAGGCGTATGAGAGCAGGAGGAAGGAAGGAGCCCTTCTGACTGCAGATTCTGTCTTTTAGATTAAGAAGTGTAAAAATGGAGCAGAGGAAACTGAATGACCAAGCCAATACCTTGGTGGACCTGGCAAAGGTAAGCTTGGGGTCTCAGCCCTCGTGGCGAGGTGCATCGGAATGAAGCTCTACACAGTAACTGATGGTGCTTTGGGAGGACACCCCAAACGTGTTTAACGCATCCTAAACTTGATGACCCAACTTAACAGAATTTTCCTAAAACTTCTCCTTCATATGCTCTTTCCCTACGTAAATTATTCAACCCCCCTTCTAAAAGCCTTCCTACTTACAGGGACTTGGAAATACAGTAAGAAATGTAAGTGGAATATGAGACAATACTGTTGGGTTTCATATTCGGCATTCGGTCTCATCCCTTTGAGACCAGAACTACGTCCTGGGTTTGACAGTGACATTCAGGGTTACATAGGACTTGCCGATAAAATTATTTTTTTTCATTTCTTTTAAGCCCACTCAGAAGACTGTGATGTTAAATTTTTAAAAAAAAGTGCAAGAAATCACATCATAACATGAAAATCATCTTTCCAAAAAAAAAGGGGGGGGAACCAGTTTTTATAATTTAGGATTCTTTTTTTCATTATTTAAAAAATCATAGTGCTTTTTAAAAAGTACATTTAATGGTCCCTTGTTTCTTCTGTCACACTCAGGATTAATCTGGTTAATTTTTGGTGGTTCTTCTCAAGTCAACTCTACTTTAAAAATATGAATACTTGCCAACAGTGTCAACCTTCCATTTTCCTGAGCTAATCCCAGAGGAAGCATTATGTGGAAGTTCTCAACCCTGTAACATGAGAGGGCAACTCTCTCTAGGGGGCGTCTGGGTGGCCCAGTCAGTTAAGCATCGGACTCTTGACTCCGGCTCAGGTCATAATCTCAGGGTCCTGAGATCAAGCCCCACATTGGACTCTGCGCTCAGCAGGGCATCTGCTGGGGATTCTCTCTCTCCCTCTTCCCCTCCCCGTGCATGCTCGCTCACTCTCAAAATAGATAAATAAAAAAAATAATGAAAAAATAAAGGTACAACTCTCCGTTGGACCTGTACGTCCTGTTGTTATTTATAAAGCCTCCAGTATCACTAGGGAAATTCCACCCGTGTCCCAGCCTCATGAAATAACGCAACTAAATTATATTTGTGTTAATGTATCTTGGTAATACATACTATATAAATATGTAAAAGTTGAATATCTGAGGCCTTATAAATAGAAGATAAGTGAAGTAGTCAATGACTTACCCCCGGGAGAGCACGTATCCTGCACGTGAGGTGGGCGGCACACCTGAGGTGCAGAGGCATTCTTGATTAACATTTGCACACATGGCTCTCAAGTGGACACATCTGGAACAGAGATGGGGCAGACTCTTACATCACTCCAAGGCCAAATGATAAAAGACATTGGGTAAATAAAGCAGACCACTTGGAAATAATATAACATTGTACTACGTATCAATATAATATTATAAATCTGTACTAAGTAATGTCACTTAATGTCACTTCAGGAGTCTATAAGGCAATTGCTCATAGATAGATCTATGCTATTTCTTTCAAATTATTTCTTGAGTACCGTGACTATTATGGCTGCACAGCTATCGTGCCCTAAGGGTTCAGGATTTTCTGAATGAGGGGATGTCGCTCACATAGTCTCAAGACTACGTAGTAAAAAATAAAGGGAATGCACTCTGTCTCCGTGACCAAACTCAAGCTAGGGGCCTGTGTCCTGAATAGTAACTCTCTTAGTCACCTATTTATCATCATTTCGAGTTTATTAAGCAGGTGAGAGCACATTTTGAGAGGGAAATGAGATAGCGGGATGGACAGCTTCAACAAACGGTTTGAAACTTGAGCAGCAATGAACTGAGATTCACGTGCCTGTCCTCCCCTCCTTCCTGGTCTCTCAGTTCCCTCCAGAAACGTAACTGGGAGTCCAAGTTATGAAAAGCCTTTCGTCAAGACAAATCAATTTCAAGATTCGCTGGAGACCAAAATCAGTTTCCTCTTTCAAACCACTCAGCTCTCTCTGATAAACCTGTAGCCAAAAGGGTAGACTGGTAACCTAATCTCCCCCAATTTTTTACCTATCAAAATGCTATTTGACCCAATGGAGAGCCTGGAATTTGAAACGTGGGACCACAAAATATCTTTCAGAATATTTTCTGGCTTTAAGTAAGTTACTAAATGACTTGACCAAATTAGTTTGTCCTAAACTCCCTTCACATTCCACCTTCAAATTTTTTGCTACACCCCAGTACCCTCTGTATACTATTATGTAAAATTTAAGCAGATTAAATTATGTAAAATGAATTAAGCAGATTCTTTAAATCTGCTTCATTTTAAAAATTACCCTTGCCCTAATAACTATTACATGTTGCCCAAGAAATGTGATATGCTTAACTTTTGTAACTGCTATTAAGAGATTTACATAAATGTTAAATCACAACTTTGTCTCTACACCACCAAAAATCATGGGGCGTACCACCAGCAGACCTGTAGGACATTTTCTGCAACTGGATCAGATTAAGGCCCAAGATCTTACATATTTTTAGGAGTGGGAGGGGCGGGGGGAGAGAGAGAATCTTAAGCAGGTTCCACATCCAGTGTGGAGCCCGAGGCGGGGCTCGATCTCACGACCCTGAGATCGCAAACTGAGCCAAAATCAAGAGTTGGAGACTCAACCGACTGAGCCACCCAGGGGCCCCAAGTAGCTTACATTTCTAAGTCCTGGCATTGAACAGACATACCGAATCTGCTTTGCAAAGTCAAGTGTTCCATTACCTGATGCCCCTATTTCTTTGTATGCCTCTAAAAGGAATCCAGCCCTCAGACTCTGAAAGTTGACAGTTTGCTTCCCGGGCAAGTGTCCTGAAACCTGAGTTTTTGGTTTCTCTATCTGTCTCCCATCCTGTTTTGCAGACCCAGAACATCATGTATGACATGATTTCCGACCTAAACGAGCGGAGCGAAGACTTTGAGAAGAGGATCGTTACCGTGGAGACAAAACTGGAGACTCTGATTGGCAGCATCCACGCCCTCCCTGGGCTCATCAGCCAGACCATCAGGCAACAGCAGCGAGATTTCATTGAGGCTCAGATGGAGAACTACGACAAGCACGTCACCTACAACGCCGAGCGGTCCCGGTCCTCGTCCAGGAGACGGCGGTCCTCCTCCACAGCGCCACCAACTTCATCAGAGAGTAGCTAGAAGAGAATCAGTTAACCACAAAATAAGACTTTTTGCCATCATATGGTCAATATTTTAGCTTTTATTGTAAAGCCCCTATGGTTCTAATCAGTGTTATCCGGGTTCTGATGTCAGAATCCTGGGAACCTGACACTAAGTTTTAGGCCAAAATGAGTGAAAACTCTTTTTCTTTTCCTTTCAGATGCACAAGGAATGCACCTATTATTGCTATATAGATTGTTCCTCCTGTAATTTCACTAACTTTTTATTCATGCACTTCAAACAAACTTTACTACTACATTATATGATATATAATTAAAAAAAAGTTAATTTCTGCACATACTTGTTTGGTCACTTGACATTTCTAAAGGTTCACTTCTCACATTGTTTTCAAGCTAAGATGACTGGTTATCATGTCATACATGTTGATGACTTTCATCACCCAAGTCTGGCCGGTTGGAAGAAGACTTTCGATCACTCTGTACGCCAGTCACTAAGATTTTCCCCCAATATGAAATGTTACAGTCACATTCATTTGATGCAGCCAGCTTACTATTCTTTTTGAGTTTACGGTGTCTAGTTTCTCATTGCCTTTGTTTCCAAATTATGTGGAAGGTGGAGCTGTTACATCAAAGCATACATATAGACCAGGGGCACATAGATGCTTTCCAGAATTATTTCATTCCCAGTTTACCAGGAAATGTATTTAAAGAAAATATCAGGCGACACCACTGTCTGTGAACTGATATTGAAGACTTTTTTGGTCTAAACTAGTTATTTCGTCTTTTCTCTTGTATTCATTGATTATGGGAGGCCCATGATGTGCTCAGTTTGCATTCCTTTCGTAGTCACATATGCATCTGTCTGCATCATCCCTAACAGCATAATGGACATAAATGAGCCTAACTCAACATGTCCCTCATCACCAGGCAAAATGTCCCCTCTTGGTCTGTACTTATGTATTTGGTACAAGGAAGTAGATGATACCTAGTCAATTTCATGAGTTCTATCACACTTGTTTCATGGGCGGTAAGGTCAGTTGCAGTAAAAGGGAGCAGGGTAGTTAACTGTGGCCGGAACATCTCTTTCCAAATTTATTCCAAGAATTGACTGGGTTTAGAAGAACCGTCTTAGAGGGGATAGCAGTGTGGAATTCCCTCATCTCCTGATGGTCTCCAGAGCCTACAGGAAGAGCTGATCTGCAGCAGCAGGGGTAACACATCACAAAAGTAAGGTACGATTTGGACAGTTCTTCAACCAACCTGCTTGGATTGACCGAAACCTAAAATTTACTCCTTCATTTTTAGAGAAATCTGATTTTTCCCTCTTCCCCTTTACACCATACCCTTTGGTGTCTACCTTACCAAGTAGTTTTCTCCTCCAACTAGAGTGATCAATCTCATCACTTTGCATAATTCAATGAATAAAATCATTTTCATAACTATTCTCCATAACTGATGCAAGAATCAGACATTTCCATTCAAGATCAAGGACATAAAAGGATGATTTCTTTAGATTGCATGAGAATTGCTTACGATTTATTACCCATCCAAAGTGGCTGAAAAGAAAACCCATTCACACATCTTATATGTGTCTGTGTAGGATGAGGCCTAGAAGGTCTTTTAATAACAAATAAAAGAAGACCTTTAAGAGCACCATTTTGGGAACATATTGCTGAGTTAAATGAACTTCCAAATCATACCTTCATGGGCATGTGTATTCCATAGATAAAATTAAAATTTTCTTTTATGGTTTCTGGGTTATACACAAGAAGAGACCTGGTATGTGGTGTAAACACCAGACATAAGAAGGAGAGAAATTCTGAAAAGATGACTGATTTGTTCTGGCAACTGATGCCGTTAATTCTTATATATTCTACCTCTACGGTGACTAAGCAGAATAGCAGATAATCAAGTTTAGTGATCATCGTATAGATCAATTAGCACCACCATCCCAGAATATACTACAAGACTGGGGAAAGAATAATATACAGTTAAAGAACAGAGAAGAGGGGCGCCTGGGTAGCACAGTCGTTAAGCGTCTGCCTTCGGCTCAGGGCGTGATCCCGGCGTTCCGGGATCGAGTCCCACATCGGGCTCTTCCTCTGGGAGCCTGCTTCTTCCTCTCCCACTCCCCCTGCCTGTGTTCCCTCTCTCGCTAGCTGTCTCTCTGTCACATAAATAAAATCTTTAAAAAAAAAAAAAGAACAGAGAAATTAGATTTTAGATTTCATTACCTTATGTTTATCCTCCTCTTCCTCATTCAATGCAGCTCCTGTAGGTTGGCATTTGTCAGTCCCCCAAATTTGGTCTTTTCCTGCTTCTTTACACAAAGTAGATGAAGACGGGTAATGATTGGACAAAAGCATATGATCCTTTGTTTCTGTATTTTAAAAAATACCAAATAACCACAACTTGAAAGAGGAAGAGGAGACCCATCGATCGGGTTGACGTTGTGGTCAACGAGTTTCTGAATGAACCCTACTTCCTACAACATGACCATGGTCTCCCCACATGCCTTTCAGCAGGAGGCAGAATCCCCTGGGGGGCTCCTTAGATGACTACTCTTTTGTGACAATCTATGCCATGCTCTAATTTGCGCTTTGTCAAAATTTCTAACGATAATTGGGTGTGTTGTTATACCTGTTAGCCTATCACACCCGGCCTCCCTGTTTCTTTGCAGCCAGGATGGGAACATAGGGCTAACACAATCGTTTTGAATTACAACAGCCCCTCCTTCCTCAATAACTTTCCTCACTTCTCCTGCTTACACACAACGTCACAAGTTGGTCACAACAAAGAGGATCCCATGCTCATCAAGAAAAGAGGATGAGCCAAGTTTAACAGGTAATAGATCCAGGAAATTGTATACGCTGTCTCCCCAATTGCTCCTCCCTCGGTAAATGTTTTCCAAGAAACTCTTCACACCAAAGCATCTTCAATAATCCAATAATGATATCCCAAAAGAGGGTATTGTGTTCCAAAAGAGAGGATGGGAATTGGGAGTGGGGGACCTGTGGGTTAGGTTTCATACAAATCTCAAAGGGTGGATTAGAATTCTACAGCCCTACTATTCTGCAACGTTGCCTGGTCTTGAGAGGTGGAATAATGAAGTGGAAAGAGCATGAGGTTCAAAGAATGGGGTTCAGAACTGAGTCCTGACACTTCCTAGCTCTACACACTTAAACAGCCTTAATCCTACTGAGCCTCTTTCTTCTCGGCCACAAAACGAGTGTCCAAGGAGATAGCAGAGGGCCTTCATGAAGCCTAGCATCTATTTTTCCAAATGATGGTAGACATTTTTTATTACCATTTCCAGTGTAAGGTGACAGGTGCCAAACCCCCCAATATCTGCCCGTCTTACCACTTCTAACACCTGGCAGTAGAGTTTATAAATTCTCCCCTTTGCGTAATTAATTCTTAAAGGAAATTCCTAGACTCCTCATTTGTTGATTTGTTTTGTGATTCTATCACTGTTTTCTTGTGTAATGGGACATAGAATGTCAAAAGGTACGTCTGCTTTGTCTTTGTGATTCTGACCTACCCTTTCCTCCTCTTGCCGTCCCACAAAATCTGTGGGTACACTTATTCAGAAGTGTGGAGGGTGCTTGCATCCCATGCTGACAACTTGGGATACGTGATTGGGGCTGAGCCAATATGGCTACCCAAGAGCTGGACCAAAGGGCTCAATTCCTTTTCCAAATCCATGTCTGTCATTGGTGAGCTTCCATGTACTTGTCCCCCTCTGTAACACACACGGATACAGTTTGCGTGTTCTAACAGAACTGTCAAGCCAATCCGCTAAGAAAATACTATCACACTGGCTGTTTGACAAATGAATCCTAGCAGATGATGTGAGGCTGGGAGACGGCGACAAGGCATAGGATACCAGCAACTTCGCCATCTCACTGACGCTTTGGCCAGAGCCCCTGATGGCCATGCTCCTTTTCAATTTCTTAGGTCAGGGAAGGAAAAAAAAAAAAAAGGCCATCAATGCCACTTTCTAGTACTTCTATGAAATATGTCTCAAGTCAGTGAACCCAGAAATAGAAAATAGAGATTATAACTTTGCAGATATTTCCCATTTCGAATTTTTAGAAATAATTTGAATTCTCCACCCCGCCCCCCAACATGGCTTTTTCTCTTCTTACGGGTTTTCTTCTTCTTCTTCTGCCCCAGTGTTCATGGTCCCCACATGGCGGGGCTGGGGTGGGGTTTACAAAAGTAATTAGGAATTTCTGGGGCTGCTTAATCCTGGTGGTGTTAGGCATTCTGGATTGGAGCTGGCTCAACTCTAGGTCCAGCTGTGAGTGTGAGGAAGACCATAGCCAGCAGACTATGATAGGCAGAACGCCCGACAGGATCCTGTGTCTCTCTAGGCTTCCTACTTTGTTAATAACTTGACTCTTCAACTCTCTCCATAGCCCAACTACTTAAACATCAACTTCCCTGGTGTCTCCTACCCACTGCCCCCCCAAAATCTGTAAACAAGATATTCTGTTAAAAAAAAAAAGATTTCTTAACTCAATCCTGTTACTTCACATATTTTGTGACAGCAAAAACCTAGTGCCCTCAGCTAAGGTAAAAGAATGGAAATATTTCCGGGGGCGCCTGGCTGGCTCAGTCAAAAGAGCACGTGACTCCTGATCTGGAGAGTTCAAGCCCCATGGTGGGTACAGAGATTCTATAAAAGTTAAAAAAAAAAATCTTTAAAAAAAGAATGGAAATATTTAAATTCGTTTAAGTTAGTTGAGCTCGAAGGAAAAATGCACATGCCCTGTGGAATATTTTGTGGGTACGAGCGACAAGGGACTCAAACAGGTGACAGAACAAACTCAGTGTGGCCAGCTACACTCCAAGGCAACACCACCTGTTAGCTCCACGGAAGCTGGGCCGGTTAACGAAGGCCAGCACCTGACACGCTGGAGAGACCGCGGCCACCAGCCCTGCTCAGTTGGTAGATGAGGGATGATTTGAGATGCTAAAATAAAGATATCTGTATCTTCACTGCACAGGAAGAATCAAAAATTGCTTTAGTAAGAAGACATTTGGTATAATGTACAACAAAAATCTAACACCTTCTGGTCATAACATTCTAAATCTACATTATTCTAAAAGACCAGAATTTTCGCTGTGCCACCTACCATCCCTTCAGGGGGGCTAGAATAGATGCAGGCCTGTCTCTCCGATTTTTACACATGTGATGGGATTATGCATAATTCCGAATCACAGATGAACCCACTGTCGATCTCATCTATTCCCACTTTTGTTTTACTGCTTCTAAATGGCATTGTCAGGTCGGACATTCTTATTTTTGTGGGCTTTGGGGAAAGAAAGCCCAAATTAAGCATTGTGTTGGGTAAAGTCACAGTGCCTCGGAGAGGAAACAAACAGCGAATAGATAAAAGGTGTTGAAAGAGCCAATACTTTAAGTTTTGAGTTTGTGAGGGGAAAGAATGCAACATGACTGCAAAAGGGCACTTTCCGCCGATTTCTTTAAAAAACTTAATTTTGTACTATTTCTATGTGTTTTAAAACATGTTCAGGGAACTTGGGGATTATACTTCACTTGAAAGACAGCACTGGTGACAGAGGGGTCATCACTCTTCAGACAGAACGCAGGGGGAACAAAAGAGGGACAAACGTTTTCTAGCGTTGCAGAAACAGCTCCAGTATGGAATCCTTTGTATGTTCATGAGATTCCTGCTCCCTCTCCCTTCTAGAAATAGTCACATTAAGAGTACATTTCTTCTGCATCCATAATAAAGCAGATCTGAAAACTTAGGAAAAAGTCAAATATTGCTTTTTAAAAAGCAGTCCTTTTTTTAATAAAAAAACCTCAAAGATTACATTTTTAGAGGAAAACCCCTTTACACAGGTAGTTGATGAAAGCCTGCTTATAAAAAGGAGAGGAATCAAGGAAGCAATGTGTGTTTTCATTCTTGACTTTGATCATTAAAAAGCCAGAAATTAAAATGGTGTCAGAGAAACACGAAAAAATCCCCAGCAAGAAAGCGTAAAAAATGAGAAAGCATAAAGCAAGGAATCCAAAGTGTGATGAAACCTAACAGCCTGGCAGTAAGTAACCAGGGATGAATTTACACTCTCACAGAACAGAAAATTTAAGACGGAGTTAAAAACAATATGCATCTATGTGCTTTTTACAAAACGCATATAAAAGAAAATGATGGGGGAAGTTAAAGCCCAAATTACAAGGAGAGTTTAGACTAGTACCAACAAACAAATAAAAACATTGGTGGCAATATTTGTGTCAGGCTAACGGAATTCAAGGGAAACAATATGACATCACAAAGGCATGGCCCCTGTGTTAGGCTGATAAAAATTCATCCCACACTGAAGAGAAGGTGGTCAGGAATTGCATGCACTGAACAGCCAAGCATATAAAGCGAAACTATCAGAAACAAAAGAAAACCATTGTGGGAGAGTTTAAGACATCTTTTTAGCCTGGAGAGTTCAAAAAAACACAAAAATTAACAGTCATTTATGGTTTTGGCAAAATGGTGCAGCCACTGTGGAAAACAGTCTGGAGATTCCTCAAAAAGATAAAAAGAGAGCTACCCTCTGACCCAGCAATTGCACTCTTGGTGTTTACCCAAAAATACTAATTTGAAGGGATATGTGCACCCCGATATTTGTAGCTGCATTATCACCAACAATCAAATTATGGAAAGAGCCCAGACGTTCATTGACAGATGAATGGATAAAGAAGACACACACACACACACACACACACACACAGGAATATTTCTCAGCCATCAAAAAGAAAGAAACCTTGCCATTTGCAACGATGATGATGGAGCTAGAGAATATTTTTTNTGGAGCTAGAGAATTTTTTTTTTTTATTTTTTTAAAGATTTTATTTATTTGACAGAGAGACAGCCAGCGAGAGAGGGAACACAAGCAGGGGGAGCGGGAGAGGAAGAAGCAGTCTCCCAGTGGAGGAGCCTGATGTGGGTCTCGATCCCAGAACGCCGGGATCACGCCCTGAGCCGAAGCAGACGCTTAACGACTGCTCCACCCAGGCGCCCCCGGAGCTAGAGAATATTATGCTAACAAAATAAGTCAGAGAAAGACAAATACCATATGATTTCACTTGTATGTGGAATTTAAGAAGCAGAATAAATGAACATAGGGAGAAAAAAAGAGAGAGAGAGGCAAATCAAGAAACAGAAGGGGGAATGAAGCATGAGAGACTACGGACTCTGAGAAACAAACTGAGGTCCTCAGAGGGGAGGGGGGT
>NC_048220.1:6257799-6408838 GCF_002007445.2 Ailuropoda melanoleuca
TGGGTATTAAGGAGGGCACGTATTGCATGGTGCACTGGGTGTTATACGCAACTAATGAATCATCGAACTTTACATCAAAAACCAGGGATGTACCGTATGGTGACTAACATAATATAATAAAAAATCATTAAAATTAAAAAAAATAAAAATAAATAAATAAAATAAAAAAATAAAAAATAATTATTAAAAAAAAAGAAAAGAAACAGACTATAAAGAATGAACTGATGGTTACCAGAAGGGTGGTGGGGAGGGGATGGGTGAAATGGGTGGTGGATACTAAGGAAGGCCCTTGATGTGTTGAGCACAGGTTTTCTATGTAAGTGCTGAATCACTGAACTCTACACCCGAAACTAATATTGCTCCATATGGCAACTAACTGGAATGTAAATAAAAACTTGAAGAAAAAAAATACTCATGGTTTTGCAAGAAAAATAAAGAACTAGTAGAACTAGTAGAAACACAAAAGACGTACTTTTTAATAAATGACCTGGGGTAGCTGGCTAGGCATTTTTAAAAAGATAGTATTAGATCCTTACATCGTACAAAAGATTTAACTCCAAAAGGATCACAGAGCTAAATGTAAAACCTGAAACTCCACAAGTATTAGCATATAAGATGGATGGATTTCTCTAAGACCTAAGTGTAATAAAAGGCTTTCTGGAATCCAGAGGTAATGAAAGACAGATATATTTGATTACATAAAAATAAAAGAACTTTTACATAGCGGTAAAGATTGTAAACAAAGTTAAAAGTAGCTGATAAACTATAAGAAAATATTTGCAGCATTCATCACGGAGAAAGAACTGAAATCATTAACATAGAGAAAGAATTTTGTTTAAGTTTGATTTAAGTAATTTTTACACCCCTGCCGGGGCTCGAACTCATGACCCTAAGATCAAGAGTCTCACACTCTTCCGACTGAGCCAGGCTGGTGCCCCTAGAAAAAGAATTCTTAAAATTGAGAGGGAAAGGTTGGAATCCCGAAAAGAAAAAATTTTTAAAAATGGGTAAAAGACCGATGATTTTCCAAAATAAGATATAAAATGATTCTTAAACAGATAAAAATATATTTGATTTGTAATAAGAGATACAGATTGAAACTACACTGATACGCAATTTCTCTCCCATTCAATTGGCAAAAATGGAACGTTTGACAGCCCAGTTCCCCGGAAAGTCGATATATAAGCACTTTGACCCTCTCCACGTGGGAGTGTAAAAGGGCACAACCCTCTAGAAGGAAATTTGGCAGTGTCTAAGAAAACTACATTTATTTTTGACCCAGAAACCTCTCTTCTAAGTTTCAACTCTGAAGCTAGAACTTCACGCGTTATAGGAGAATATACAACTGACGTGGTGAATTACAGCATTGCTGATAATCGAAGGACATTGCATGCCACATAAATGCTCACCTTTTAAAATATTTTTATCAAAATGGAGTAAGTGGCTGGGCAAAACAGTAAGGAAGATCTCCACGAACAGATAGAGACCGGCGTCAAGAATTTACTGATAGAGGGGCGCCTGGGTGGCACAGCGGTTAAGCGTTTGCCTTCGGCTCAGGGCGTGATCCCGGCGTTCTGGGATCGAGCCCCACATCAGGCTCTTCAGCTATGAGCCTGCTTCTTCCTCTCCCACTACCCCTGCTTGTGTTCCCTCTCTCTCTGGCTGTCTCTATCTCTGTTGAATAAATAAATAAAATCTTTAAAAAAAAAAAAGAATTTACTGATAGAGCTCAAGCAAGCAAAGTGAGTGAAGACGTAAGTACAGTGTATTTGTGTAAAAAGGAGAAAGAAGAGCAGGTGGATTTTTGCAAGAGGAAATACTAGAAGGACATGCCAGAAACTAACAAAGTTGCGTATCTTCAGGGGATAGGACAGGGTGGGGTGGAAGGAATGGGGGGTGACACTTATCTGGGTATGTTATTAATAATTTTTACTTTTTTATAATAATTTTTATTATATTATGTTAGTCACCATACAGTACATCCCTAGTTTTTGATGTAAAGTTCCATGATTCATTACTTGAGTATAACACCCAGTGCACCATGCAATATATGCCCTCCTTACCACCCATCACCGGCCTATCCCATTCCGCCACCCCCTCCCCTCTGAAGCCCTCAGTTTGTTTCTCAGAGTCCAGTCTCTCATGGCTCATTCCCCCTTCTGTTTAACCCCCTTTTCTTCTTCCCTTTCTTCTCCTACCGATCATCCTAGCTCTTATGTTCCATAAATGAGTGAAACCATACGATAATTGTCTTTCTTTGCTTGACTTATTTCGCTTAGCATTATCTCCTCCAGTCCCTTCCATGTTGCTGCAAATGTTGTGACTTTTTGAACCATGTCTTTTATATGCTCAAATTATATCAGTACGGAAAAAAAAAAAAACCTGAATCCGGGGAGTGAGCACTGTGTCAGTTTCCCTGCTCAGCAGGGAATCTGCTTCTCCCTCTCCCTCTGCTGCTCCCCCTGCTTTTGAAACCTTAAAACAAAAACCTATCGGTGAGAATATGGGAAAAACCAAACCTCACTGTATTTCAAATGAAAAATATAACCATATCAAAGTGTGTGTGTTGGGGGGGGAGGGAACAACCTTAGTAATTTTTTATAACTTTTTATTTTGCACTGATCATAAACTTGAAGAAACACTGCAAAAAACAGGACAAGGGTTTCCTTATATCCCTATTCGTTTCCCCAATGGTAACATCTTACACAACCCTAGTATCATTTTAAAAACAAGAAACTGACATCGGTACAAAGTAACTAATCTATAGATCTTACTTGAACTAAATAACCTCAGTCTAAAGACATTTATTATGCTTGTTTTTTCACAGTAGTGTGGGCTAGCAGTTGCAAAACTGCATTCTGTATACGAGAAGGTTGAGACAATGAATAAATATATTGAAGACCGCAGGAGCAGATTTCTCATGCTTGGAAAAGGGAGCTCCAAATGCACAGTGGGGTTAGGCTAGGAAGAGCCCTGTGGTGTGAGACTGGCATTGGAGGCGTCAGTCTGAACTCACCGATCTAGAAACAGATACACGCATACATTTAAATAAACATAGGATTGGGTACTCCTATCCTCACTTGTTTGCTGAAAAGACCTAGCAGCAAAAGAATCCCAAACCTCGAGCTTGACCTTGAATTCTTAATACCAGTCTCCACTAAATACTGAATACCATTCTCCTTGTAGAAACGGCAGGTTACAGAAGTGGGACAGGGAAGTTCAAGATGAGCCTGGAACATCTTCTACTGGAAAGGAAAAAACATTCAAAAGAGAATACGAAGGACCTGAGGGACACAATGGGCAGCCTCAAGGTGCACAAACCACAAAATCACGAATCTGGGAGAGTCTGCTCATCAAAAAATACTGGCATTAAGAGTTTATAAAAAGAAAAATATAAAATCAATATATTTTATGTAAAATATAAAAGAGATAGACATAAAATACATATGTAAAAGGAATACAAAACTGAATTAAAAGAAATCCTTAGGCACTTGCTTAATAAATAAAAGGAACCAAACACTTCCCTACAGTGAGCAAGAGTTTGTGGGGATCAGAATAGTTACTTATGTAGCATCAAAATATCCTCCAAAACATTATTGTACTAATTATAAAGAGTTCGTGGTAATTTGCCATTTAAAATTAAAAAGGGAGGGGCCTGGTTGACTCAGTCCGTTGAGTGTCAGACTTTGGATCTCAGCTCTGGTCATGATCTCGGGGTCAGGAGACTGAGCCCCGCAAGGTTCCGTGCTCAGCAGGGAGTCTGCTTCTCTCCCTCTGCCCCACACTCCTGTGCATTCTCTAAAATAAATAAACCTATAAAATAAAATAAAATAAAATAAAAGTAAAGTAAAATAAATAAAATAAAATAAAATAAAATAAAATAAAATAAAATAAAATAAAATAAAATAAGGAAAGGCAAACCTAGCAACTGCTGCTTTAACCAAGAAAACAAAGTAACATTACCAATAAACGGTGCAGACCAAGGTCATGTGCTTCCTAATCTGAGGCAGTAAAAGGAAGACATAGCACGTATGTGGCAATCCCCCCCCAAAATACAGAACCCAAATCTAGTAATGAGGAGCCGTCAGATAACCCCAAAGACAGAAACCAAAAAGAAACGTAAACTGACTTTTGAAACAACTAACCAGCCTTTGAAAATGCCAATTTTAGAAAAGACAAACAAAAGCCAGATTATGGGAAGCTGAACAGATACAACCAAACGCAAGTCATCCTTCTAACGGGGAGGAAAAGACAAGTTATAAAGGACATTACAGGGACGACTGGACACGTTTGAATATGGATCATAGATTAGGTACTAGTTTTGTATCAATCCTAAATTTTCTTTCTTTTTTTTTTTTAAAGATTTTATTTATTTATTCGTCAGAGATAGAGACAGCCAGGGAGAGAGGGAACACAAGCAGGGGGAGTGGGAGAGGAAGAAGCAGGCTCAGAGCGGAGGAGCCTGATGTGGGGCTCGATCCCATAACGCCGGGATCACGCCCTGAGCCGAAGGCAGACGCTTAACCGGCAGACGCTTAACCGCTGTGCCACCCAGGCGCCCCTCAATCTTAAATTTTCTTATTTGCTAACTGTGCTGTGGTGATAAAAGACAAGTCTTTGTTCCAAAAAAAAATTACACATTCAAAAATGTATCACAAGGGAGCATAATGTCCTTGACTCATTCTCAAAGGGTCAGAAAAATGTGACCTGTACATGAGACGGAAAGGGAGACTGGAGAGAGACAGAGCAATATGGACAAATGTTAACAACTAGTGAATTTAGTTAAAGGGTATAGAGTTTCTAAGTTTGGGAAAATAATGAACTATTATCCCACTTAAGTAACACACAAAAGTGTACATGTCTCTGCATTCATATAAATACGTGCAAATACATAGGAAAAATATGATGGAACATACTAGAAGTATAAAGTTGGTTATCTCTGGGCAGGAATAAAAATGTAGTTGGAACAGTCAAGGAGGACTTCACTTCATCCGTATTGGTTTATTTCTTTTTCTTTTTCTTGAGAGAGAGAAAGAGCGCACACACACATGAGTGGGGAGGGGGAAGGGACAGAGGGAGAGGGAGAGAATCTTAAGCAGGCTTCACGCCCAGCACAGAGCCCAAAGTGGGGTTTTACCTCACGACCCTGAGATCATGACCTGAGCTGAAATCAAGAGCTGGACGCTTGACCAACTGAGCCACCCATTCATTTTTTTGTTTGAAGGAAAATGTTTACTTGTATTAATGATTAAAACATACCAGAAAGTAAGTGATGAAACAGGAGAGAATGGGAGAGGATGGACTCAAGAGTTCTAGGGAAGGGTCACCCTTGAATCTCTACCGTTTGTTCTAATATCCAGAAAGGGAGGCTATGAAGCTGGAGGCAGGTATACACACGTTTGGAGGTTGGGTTAGGGAAGTTAGTGTAAAGGTATAGACCTCTGTTTCGGTGTGAAGCAGGATGTGATATCAACTATAGGCTAAGGAGAGGGCTTTCCGAGCAGCTTTAGTCTGGGAGATTACATCAATGGAAGACAAGGTGTCTTCAAATACTTGGAAGGCTCTCCCGGAGAGAGAAATGGGTCCATTCTACATGGGCAAGGACCATCAAGACCTTAGAAAGTTGATTTCTGGCTCATAGTTATGGCTTTCCAACAATGGAACAGGCTGCCTTGACATGTAGTGAGCCCCCTGGCACTAGAATTGTTTAAGCAGAGGTTTGGGGATGTTAAGAAGCACATTCTATGTGTATCGAGACCTCTCCAGTCTGTGCCTCTTGCTTATGCTACAACCGCTCCCCGTGATGTTCGAGCGTAAGGGATGGAGCTCTGTGGTGGGGCCTTCCTGTGACCAAATGATTGCTCTGGAACTTATCTCTGAAAAATATTAAACACTATGTTTAAAGATACTAAACTACAGAAAAACAATCTGTCTTAAAAATTAAATATTACAAATACATTTGAAATCCACTGTACTCGAATTACAGTCTGTTTCCTTTTTAAGGCATCTCGCTATCCCACCAGAGGTATCCATTATCCTGAACTTAATATTTGTCTTCCTATTGCTTTTCTTTATATTTTTATAGGATGTATTCTCTATTTTTATGTATTTCATTATTTTTTTTAAAAGATTTTATTTATTTATTCAACAGAGATAGAGACAGCCAGCGAGAGAGGGAACACAAGCAGGGGGAGTGGGAGAGGAAGAAGCAGGCTCCTAGCAGAGGAGCCTGATGTGGGGCTCGATCCCACAACACCGGGATCACGCCCTGAGCCGAAGGCAGACGCTTAACCGCTGTGCCACCCAGGAGCCCCTATGTATTTCATTATTTAACGTAGTTTACTTAATACAATTTTTAAGTATTAAAATGTTATTTAATATATTTTACTGTATGGAGTTTGTCAATTCCCTTTTTGGACCCAACATTAGAAAATTCATAAATGTGTGTGTCTGTGTGTGTGATGGATATTTAAGTAGGTGTCCATATTATCATCATAACACAAGATGCTGATAAGAAAATACTTGTACATATCTTCTTGCGCATATGTATGTCGGTTGCTAGAGCAGAGCTCACAAACCAGTATGATATAGGTTCCCAGTCTGTCCTAACCGCTTTATTTAGAGAGCAGAGATGATGTCCCCTCTTGGGCTTGAAGTTGGCCAAGTTTGACTTGGGGTAAGGGAAGCCCACAGTTACCCACGGGCACAGAATACTGTGCTTTTACCCTCGTGTACCATGAACCATTATCACTGTCTGTATCTCTCAAGTCACACATGAGTGTCAACTGAGACAGGGCAGTGCTTCTAGGACTATCTACAAGGACAGATTGTTAAGTTTTCCAATTGGCTGTACATGGATCCTTTCATAAAACCCAAAAAAGAAGACGTGGCAATGTCAAATTATGATCAAAATTTCTAAATGCTTACTTGAAAGTTTTTGTGTTCATTTCTTCACGGGCTGGGCAGGACAATTTGCAGAGCGATGTCTCTGTTAGGACCCCACTTTGAGTAGCACTCCTCTGGGCCATATACCTTGAACTGCTGTGCAATGGAATTTGCACGTGTTCAATTTTACCGATTTGATCAAATTGTTCTCCAAAGTAATGGAACCAATATACTCCCTCCCAGTGGGAGCAGACCATTCACACTGTATCACACAGTTGTCAACTATGAGCGTTGACACAATTTTTAACTTTGGCAATCATACAGTTGTGAAGTTCTGTCTCCTTATGCTTTCGAGTTGGAAAGTCTCATGTCTATCAGACATTTGGGACCCTTCCTGTGTCAGCTGCCTATTCATTCATTTGCTCTTCCCCCCCAACCATTGGATAGTATTTTGTGTACTGCTCTGTAGGCCTTCAAGTGTTTTGAAGTATTCTTTGTATTAATTTGGTTCTACTTTTTAAGATAGATGCTTATTGCAGATTTTAATTTGCTAGTGGTTTATTGAGAAGTTTTGCTTTATGTTCTTAACATGACACTGTCTATAATCTGTTTTCTTATGCTGTTGAGGCATGGTGGAAGTAATTGTCAGTGGCTAGAGTGATCCCTTTGGTTTTATTTAAAGATTCTCTCTTTTTAGAATTATGAAATTGGACTTAGCTGCTACTTGACGGTTTGCTTGAACTTGTCTAGAAAATCATCTGGCCTCTGGTTGTCTGTGAGAAGGTATTTTAGCACTCACTGATTCATGTTTCCAAAAATTAGCTTTGGGTCTATTGAAGAGTTCTCTTTTCTGAGTCAGTTAAAATATTTTATTTTCTAAAAACAATTCCATTATCTTTTCAGTTTTATTTGAATAAAGTTTCTCATGTATTCTTTAATTTTAAAAAAATGTACATACCCATTGTTATAACCTCTATATAAATTCCTAGAATTGCTTATTTGTACCTTCTTTACTTCTCTTTTTACTTTGATAATATTTCCCTAAGGGTTTATCTGTGTTTTACCAGTATTTTCAAAGACCCAAATTTTGGCCTTGCCCCAACAGCTTTTTTTTTTTTTTTAAATTTTACTAAATGCTGTTCCTACTGGTTTCACGTTTCTTCTTTAAACATTTTTGACCTTGTTATTTTCTCACACCTATTTTTTTCAGTTGATATTTTCTTCTGTCTTCCTTTACTTGTTAAAAAGATTTTATTTATTTGTTTGAGAGAGGGAGACAGCACGAGTGGGAGGGGCAGAAGGAGAGGGAGAGAGAGCATCTCAAGCAGGCTCCACCCCCAGCACGGAGCCCTAAGCGGGGCTCGATCTCGTGACCCTGAAATCACAACCTGTGCCAAAATCAAGAGTCAGCCGCTTAACCGACTGTGCCACCCAGGCACCCCCCTTTTTATGTTTTTAATGATGCTTACTTCGTACTTCTTAAGGTGAGCACTTAGCTCACCCTAAAACTTCCTCCTTTAGGAATTCGTTATTATATTTACGTTTGAAATCTTTTCCAAGTATCAGAGGCATACAGAAAGGTACACAGATCATACGATTACAACCCCCTACATTTTGCCAGGAGCCCCGATGTCCCCATCACCACCGCTTTAGAAACGATTCCCTTTTCTCTTCCAAGGTAACCATTATTCCAAAAGCTAGCAACAGAAGTTACTTTAGCTTACTTTGAACTTGACCTTAATAAAATCATATAGTCTGTAGGCCTTTGTGGATTGCATTTCTTATACGACATTCTATCCGTGCGAGTCATCCGCGTGGTACTGGCTGCTGGGGTTCCCTGATACTGCTGCATTTCCACTGTACACTCATATCACAGTTTACTCCCCTTTCTACCATTAATGTTCATTTAGGTTGTGTTTACTTCTTGATTACTAAGAATAATGCTTCCATAAACATCTCTATACATGTATTTCAGGAAACATATGCGCGCATTTCTGTGAGATGTCAATGTAAGAGCGGAACTGCTGAAGCATAGGGCATGTGAATATGTTCAACTTCAGGAGTTGAACTAGTCATTGCCAAATAATTTTCCAACCAGGTTGTATTTATTTGCATTCACAGAAATAGTATAGGAAAGTTCCAATTCTTCTGCATTGTCGGAAATACTAGATATTGTTGGTCTTTTTAATATTGGCTGTTCTGGTGGCTGTGTGGCTATCACTCAGGGTAGTTTACATTTTTTAAATCAATAGTGATGCTTAGCAATTTAAAAAATATATACATATATATCACTCATTTTATTACTGATTTCTAGGAATTCTTTTATACAAGCCAGATTAAAATCAGTTGCTTTTTGGCTTATATTGTCATAATTAGAAGGCAATGTGTTGTCAAGTTTTGAAAAAGACAAATTGACTTTTTTTCTCTTGCTAATTTTGGATTTACGTCAATGATGTAGTTTTCTTAGGGTTTGTCTAGATATTAATTTCTATGATTTATTTTTCTTGAGACTTCATATTCTTCCTGAATTTAAGAAATCATCTATTTCAACAATTCTGAAAAAAATATCTCTTATTTTTATTATTTTTATTTTTTTAAGATTTTATTATTTGAGAGAGAGAGAGAACACTAGAGGGGAGGGCAGAGGGACAAGCAACCTCACTGCTGAGCAGGGAGCCCAACTTGAGACTCGATCCCAGGATGCTAAGATCATGACCTGAGCCAAAGTCACATGCTTAACTTATGAACCACCCAGGAGCCCTTTTCTCTTATTTTTAAATGTGGTTTTTCCATCTCTTCTCCATTACTGAAATTCCAATTAGGTTAATATTAGACATCCCCATTCTAGAGTCTATGTCTCCTAACCTCACTTTATTATTTCATACGACATTCTGGATACTCTCTCTAGATCTACCTTCTAGTTTGGTGATTGTCTCAATGTTTGTTCTGTGCTTCAGATGACATTCTGCTCTTTTCTTCATTAACATTAACCTTCTTTTACTTCACTGAGTTCTTTTCTGCCTTAGAGTCTGTATACAGGCCATTGCTTTTGCCTGAAAACTGTTTCCCAGACACAGCACAGTTTTCTGGATTCAGCTAACTCTTCATTATCAGGCTGCCATGTCAGTGGAACCTCCTCGAAAGTGACTAATAATGAAACTACATCAAACTTGTAGTATGCTGTTAAATTCATGCTTAGAAGGAGACACATAGCTTCCAATTGGAGTTACTAGAAAGACAGGCAGATTAGCATAAATAAATAAAGTAGAAAACAAAATATAGAGGATTCTCAGAGCCAGAATTTGGTTCCTTAAACAGATTTATGAGATTAAACCATTGGCAAGTATGATTAAGACCAACACAAAACCAAACAAAACAACCAGTCAATTAACCAATGATAAAGGAGACTGGATGAAGGATAATGCAGATGTTAAAATATACTAAGAGAATATTATGAACAATTTATAAGCAGTAAGTTTGAAAATGTAGATAAAACAGACTATTTCCTGAAAAATGTAACTTACCAAGACCAACAAAAGTAGAAATAGAAAATATGAAGAGTCCTATATTACCAAAGAAACTAAATTTGCAATTAGAACCTCGCAACAGAAAATTCCAGAATTAGATAAACACCAGTGAATTCTACCAAACATTTAAATAAGTAGAGAAATTTTAAAACACTTTTTAGTTCATTTTGTGAGGACAGAAAACCTTATACCAAAACCTGAAAAGCATATGACAAGAAAAAATATTACCAGCCCATCTGCCTCACGGATACCAATATAAAAATTAGAAAACAACATACAGACACATTAAATAAATTCATTATATATCTGTGTATGCATATATTTCTCCATCTATCTGAGTTTTATTCAAGAATTGAAAAGTGGACTAACATTCAAAATTTGGAGTGATTCAACATTCACTGCATTAAAGAGAACAAAGGGGGAAATATGATCATTTTAACTAACTCATAAAAAGCATTTTACAAAATTAAACATCCATTCAGTAAAATAACTTTGGCAAATTAGGAAGAGAGAGTCCTTCTTTAATGCAATAGAAGCAATTGCACTACTGGGTATTTACCCCAAAGAGACAGATGTAGTGAAGAGAAGGGCCATATGCACCCCAATGTTCACAGCAGCATTGTCCACAATAGCTTAATCGTGGAAGGAGCCGAGATGCCCTTCAACAGAGGACTGGATTAAGAAGCTGTGGTCCATATATACAATGGAATATTAGCCATCAGAAGGAACGAGTTCTCAACATTTGCTGCAACATGGACGGCACTGGAGGAGATAATGCTAAGTGAAATAAGTCAAGCAGAGAAAGACAATTATCATATGATTTCTCTCATCTATGGAACATAAGAACTAGGAAGATCGGTAGGAGAAGGAAGGGATAAAGAAAGGGGGGGGGTAATCAGAAGGGGAATGAAGCATGAGAGACTATGGACTCTGAGAAACAAACTGGTGGCTCCAAAGGGGAGAGGGGTGGGGGAATGGGATAGGCCGGTGATGGGTAGTAAGGAGGGCACATATTGCATGGTGCACTGGGTGTTATACGCAGCTAATGAATCATGGAACTTTACATCAAAAACCAGGGATGTACTGTATGGTGACTAACATAATAAAAAATATTATTATAAAAAAAAGGGAATGCAACAGATTTCTGTATGTTGGTTTTATATTCTGTGACTTTACCGAATTCATTTATCAGTCATAGTAGTTTTTTAGTAGACTCTTTAAGGTTTTTTATATATCATATGTCATCTGTAAGTAGTGAAAGTTTTACTTCTCCCTTACTAGTTTGGATGTCTCTTATTTCTTGTCTGATTGCAGTTGCTAGGACTTCCAGGACTATGTTAAATAAAAGTGGTGAGAATGGAAAAAGAAAAAAAAAAGAAGCAATCTACACAAGACCTATAATAAACATCTTATTTAGTGGTAAATTGTTCAAAGTTCACCCTCTGAAATCAGGTGAAGGACTGGGTGACTATCATCACTTCTAATCACACTTATCTAGAAGTTCTAGACAATGCAATAAAGCAAAATAAAATAATGATGGGGCTACAAAGGAAGAAATAATACTACCCACGTAGAATTAGGGCAGTAACATAGTAATGTGAACAACAGGGTTATGATATAGATATTGCAAAACAATCTGCAGCTCAATTATAAAATTGGTAAGAGAGATCAGTAAGGTTGCTGTGTAAAGGCTGATAACAAAAGCCAATCAGCCACAAATAATTATAAATCTGTAATCTTTAACAGATAAAATTTGCATGAACATAAATAATATCAAATACCTAGTCGTAAATTTAAAGGAAGACGTGAAAGATTCTTATAGAGAAACTCATCCACCAAATTTTTAAAAAGCTCTAAAGAGGTATTATTATTTAAAACGAATTCATCACTTTTCTCTACAAACTGATTCCATTTCACAGCAATTATCTCTGTTACATGAAATATACCATTTCATCCAAGATCTAAGCCTCAGATAGAGGCATTATTCTGCTTTACAGATTACAAAACACACTTTTGAGGGCTAAATGATGCCCTCAAGCCCCCTCACTGGTAAGTGGCCCAGGCAGGATCAAATTCAGCTGACTCTAAATCCCATTCAACCAACAGCTGTGCTATATTTTCTTGATTCCTAAACCTTCACAATAAATTTTTCCTCATTTTGCTTCTTCTCCCATTCACGTCCAATCAACCCACCAAACACCCAGCTAGTCTTTACCCTCATTGGATGCTTCCTCAGTGAAATGATTCCTGTTAGTCCCTCCTCCCTTCCCCCATCCAACCAGCCCAGCCCACATCCTCACATTTTTCCTGGTCCTCTGCAAAGTTCTCTTCGCTATTCTGTACCCCCCAGTCTCTTCTCATCCCAAGGTACTCGGCTCAGTCCAAACCTGCTCAGAACAAGGGTTCTGCAGAATGCACTTGGAAAATTTGTCCATGGAATCAACCGCAAATCTTCACACAGCCCCAAGTGTTCCTTACATGTCCTCAGTTTGTGTGCGAGTGTTAAACCTCTCATTCTCCAGTTTTATAGCATTTTCCAATTGGATGAGTACAGGTGTAGAGCCATTTCCTTTCAGGGGTCCTTCCCTAACTTCCTAGTCCTCTCAGGACTCAGACAAGTGCGGTCTCTCTGGCTGCTGTTTGCATCGGTGCCTCCATGACATGGCTTTCCTCCCCAAACATGGCTATCATGGCGTCATGGATCTCCTCTCTTCCACATAAACAGAGCTTTGTTTCCCATTAGGTTTCCTCTCTGACCCCCAGAACATTAGGCTGAGTCTAACTCACCATGCTTATTTTCCTGCTTTCTGGAAGTTTCTTTCCTAGGGGCTCTGCAGTTTCTTTCTACAAGCTAGTTTCTTGATGGCCTCTCCCACCACTTTGCTATGCATGTCTATATAGATCAACCCGAAGCAGAGACAGGATTTAAGTTCCTTTCTCAGGAAGCTTCTTTGTCAGTGGATTCTAGGATGTGGATATTGGCTAATCACACATACCCTAGATGGATCTGGACCATTCTAGTCCAGATAGGACTGCGCTTAGAGGTTATTCAGGACCTTCCCTTATTCTGCCCCAAATATTCCCCTTTCACTTTCTTGACCTTGCTTTCATTTCACGTGTTCCTTGCCATTCCCTTTCTCTCCCCTCATCCTGCTCAGATGATCCTACCTCTCCCTCTGGGACTCCATTCCAATGCTACTTCCTCTATCCGTGCCTCGCCAATCCCAGCAGAAAATAAAGGCTCCTTCCTCCGTGCCCCCCGCTTCCCCAACACTGTCCTTGTGCGCTGAACACAACCTGCTTCCTGCCACAGCTGAGACACGCAAGACCGCTCACCCACAGACAGAGAACGATGTCGTGTTTATCTGGGCATCTCTCAAAGGATCAAAGCACAATGAATGGTCTATGCTATGTGCCCATGCATAAGTTTATTCACTGAACAGAAATGTGCGGACCCTGCAGCCAGTATCCTAGCAAGAACCCTTGGTCCCAATTAGAGGAAAACCCCTCGTTGCCTGCTATCAGTCTGTTGTGAGTCCTCCGTGTCCTACGGATGGCACCCTGAGCGGTTGGGTTATCTTCTCGTAGAGAGTTTGATCCCGGGCTCCCGCAGCTCGCAGCCGACCAGCCTGCTGAATGCGGCTGAACCACACGGAGGCCAAGCTCCAGGGATATTTGCTTTCAAACACTTAACATTTGCTTTCTGTTACCCTTTTATTAGGAAGATGAAAATTGAAAGGGAATCAAGTGAGGCCGGGCTCCTCCCTTCTTTTCTTTCTGCGGGAACAGCTTGTTTCCATGACATTTATACAGGGAGCTTTTTCTAAATGACAAGCAGATTGTTAGAAGATGTTATTTTCTGTCTCTTTGCTTTGGATCTTCACTTAGTGGGTGTAATGTAAGAGAGACAGCCTCACCAGGAGGGGGACTGTCAGGTAGATGGATTCAGGACGGGATCGGGTGGGGGTTTGTTGAATCCTTTCTGTTGGGGTTGCTGTAGCAGCATCTTAACAGATCCTGGCTAGAAGTTGTAAGATGTATTAGTGTTGTTCGTTCGTTCGTTCGTTCTTTCGTTCTTTCTTTCTTTCTTTCTTTCCTTTCCTTCCTTTTCTTTCTTTCTTTCTTTCTTTCTTTCTTTCTTTCTTTCTTTCCTTTCTTTCCTTTCTTTCTTTCTTTCTTTCTTTCTTTCTTTCATGGAGTACCATTCCTGCAGATTGAAGTCTGTTCTTTGTAGCCTTTTCTCTTAGGGAAGAAAACTGAATACTCACCGAAAAAGCCATCCATGGGGGCAGCAGGAAATCCTGAGTGTCCAGACCCAGGAGAAATGGTCAGGCTTGCTGAAGCTCAGGTCACAGCCCGGTAATTCGTTCGTTTGTGTGTTTTGTTTTTGCTTTGTTTTTTTGCAGACAAGAGGTTCGCCTCGGAGGGATCCAATCCCACATGCCCTCCTCACCCAGACCGCTGAGTGACCAAGAGGCTATGACAATGACAGAAAGGGACACAAGGCTGTTCAACCCTGACCGCATCCACGCTCCACGTAAGGGGTTAAAATCACCTCCCATCTGTGCCCCTCTGTGCTGGCTACCAACCGCTTTCTCACTTCACCTCTTCAGGGGGATACGTGACCCTACGAAACGAACCTTATTATGTCCCCACTTAACCCAAGAATGCCATCGCCTGCTATCCACAGAATAAAGCCCGGGCTCCTTTGGCCCTTCCTGTCTACTCCCAAATACCTCTCCTCCCTAGTCCCTTCCCCGACTGTGCTAACCGCCCCTACGCTCCACCCCCAAGCGATCCTGCAACGTGTTCCTCGAACACATTACGTACAGAATCACCACGATCTGCCCACAGATTTGTGTTTGTTTGGTCAGACAAGCTTTTAAAAAAATTGTTTTGAGCTTGAACAACTTTGAACAGGGACACACTCTCCAGCTTGCCACGGGCCCCTTCCGTATCCCGCCCACCCCTCTCCTCTTTGCATATTTCTATCCCTCGCCTGGCCCCCCAAGGCATCTGAATGTATGCCGGGTGAACAGGAACCATGCTTCCTTTCTGGAAATCAAATCCGCACCTTGCACGACAGAACGAATATCGGTCCCCATTCAGAACACGTCCTGGCTTCCCCAGGAAGGTGGGCTGCCGCATTTGCGGGTCTCCCTCCCCACTCTTTACTCGCCCATGACGGCGCCCACGAAACCATGACGATGACGGCTTATGTCCCTCGATTCAACGTAGGGTCAGCCTCCACGGAACAAGTCAATCTTACAAACTTCTATCTACGCACTGACTGGCGGAATTTGTTAGAGAAATGATCTCCTTTTACAGGGGACAAAACCAGGTCTCAAGTTGGCAAAGCGTATTTGATGGCGCAGACCTTGGTAAGGGGCAACAGCTCAGGCTGGGGGGGGGGGGCTGGTCTCCTATCAAGTCCAAGATCAGGTGTTTCCCCACATTTCCAGAGACTCACAAGAAAAAGGGGCACCATTCTGTAAGCCGGGTTAGGAGTTCTGGGAGAAAGAAAGAAAGAGAAGATAGAGCTTTCTGGACTCGAGAGGAGTCATTTTAGGCTCTCAGCCACTTTTGTGATCTAACCCTGATCAGCAGCCCTGGCCCAACCACAGGGCTTGCTCCAAGGTGATGGAATTACAGAGAAATGTGAAAACCTCAGTGGTCAGTGATTTGGAGGGAACGGAGGAAAGCAAAGACAAACTGTGTCTACCACGAGATAGCCTGAGCCTATCAGAGACAGTAAATCAGTGGCAAAACACCCAGAGCTGTTTCAAAAGTAAAGGTTGAGCTAAAGCACATTCTTGAGCTTTTTTTTTTTTTTTGGCAGGATTTAACCCACTTCGAGCCCCCAAACACCAAACTAACTGGAGTCAGAGACTTGATGGTGATGACCCTTGCCGGCCCTCATGACTCCGAATCAACCAAGACCTGGATTCTGTCCACTTAAGATGACTTCTGCCCTAATTTCTGGCTGAATTCCCCACTGCTCAAGGCCCTTCATGAATATGCACGCACCCTGTGCTGAAAACCGCTGGGTTTTGTTGTCTGAGGAGACACTGCTTTGGGAAATATCCCCAGTGTCCTCCTTTATTTGTTTCAAGTTAAAAAAAAAAAAAAAACTTCCTTTTCCTATTATTTGGCTTGATTGTGTCTTTTGACTGGACATCCACCAAGAGGAGAACTCAGTTTCCCCTAACAACTCCTCTGTTCCCTTCAGCTTCTTCACAGTGTATAGTTAGGTCCTTCCATCAGCTAAAACATCCATAAACTTCCCAACCTTTTTCTCTTCCTCACCTTCTAAGAAGGAGCTTGGCTGTGTGGGTCCACTGGTGTGCCTCCGAGGGCAATGAAAAGCAGCCGAAATGAGGAAACAAGCCCAGAGAAGGGGGTAGATGGTTCTAAGAGAAGAACTGGAGGCACGTAGAGAAGTAAAGATTCAGGAGTGAAGGTGTGAAAAGATGGGAAGGGAAAAAGGGAAGCAACTGGGTCACGTCAGACTTGGTGAGCAACATGGCTGAGGAGAGTTTTTGAGGAAACTGCGCTCTATGTGGCGTCAACGTTTTGCCTCACTTCCGCCTCAGAGCGGCCTTCTCACAGAGGGCTCTGTGGCTCCTCCAAGCCTGAGGACTCGTTTTTGCGTCTCTTTGGGATATGTCACAGGCTGTGCTCTACAGAGCAACCACAGGAAGGCTCAGGGCCATTTGGTGGCAAATTTACTTACTGTTTCATGTTCAGTCACACTTCAGAATCAACTGTAGGAGAGCTGACAACACTGACGCCATCTTGTTCATGTCCCCACAGTGACCCCCGCTCCCCTCAGGGCCTCGCGTTCCAGGCCTGTGGAGGTGAATGTTTGCCATGGCTGGGATGCCGGAGGGTTTGTTCTGATCGCCCCCACTGGTTCACAGTTGGTACCACTTTAGATAATTAACCTTTGACCTCACCTACCATGATGACCACTGCATAGCCCCCTGCTTTATAAAATCTGTGGAGGAAGGGCTAGACTTAGACGAGAATAACTTCGCAGTGCCAGGATCATGGCCTGCAGCCCTCGCTGTAAGTTAACTTGAATAAAGCTATGAAAAACCAAGAAACAGACTCTTAACTATAGAGAACACACTGATGGTCACCAGAGGGCAGGTGGGTGGAGGGATGGGGGAACCAGGGGATGGGGATCAAGGAGAACACTTGTCATGGTGAGCACTGGGTGACGTAGGGAAATGTTGAATCCCTACATTTACACCTGAAACTAGTACAACACTGTATGCTAACTCACTGGAATTTAAATAAACACTTGGAAAAAATAAATAAAACTGGATAAAACTCCATGCGGAGTCACCTGTTCCATTTTCCAGGCTCAAGTGCTTTCTCAGTCTGTCCGTCCTTCACCTTCTTTTTTTTTTTTTTTAAAGATTTTATTTATTTGACAGAGATAGAGACAGCCAGCGAGAGAGGGAACACAAGCAGGGGGAGTGGGAGAGGAAGAAGCAGGCTCCTAGCAGAGGAGCCTGATGTGGGGCTCGATCCCATAACGCCGGGATCACGCCCTGAGCCGAAGGCAGACGCTTAAACCGCTGTGCCACCCAGGCGCCCCCGTCTTTCACCTTCTAACAATCATCTTATCGGGTATTCAAGCAGAGGCCCAGAGAAACTACCTGAGGTGCTGAGTTTCTTCCAAAATCAGAAGAGATGTTACAAAAAAACATAAAAAATAAAAAATTCCAAGGCCGAGATAAGGCCACCTGAAGGACAAAGGGAAGAGCTGGGATCCTCCAAGATGTTAAGAAATAAAATATCATCAGATGAATTAAAGAAAAAATACTTTGGTTTTTTTTTCCTTTTTTAAGAAAAAAATAGCTTTGAGTGAAAACAGAAACTTAGAGCCATGAAGAAGAGAGAAAGTCGCTCTTCCATAGGACGGTATTTGCACTTCCTGTCTGATCATCCCCCTGCATCTGTGCCATCCCCCTCTCTGAACGAAAGATGAGGCCAGCAAAGCAGTGCCTAAAAACCTCACGTGGACAAGTCACCTCTTCACTAATCGTCACAGCAGGTACTATCCGTCACACCAGCTGCCTCCAGTCCATCCACTTTGGATCAAATTAAGAGCCTAGGAGAGACATTCTCATACCAGCATTTCTTAAAACCTTTCAAATGGCAACTACGTTTTCATTCCTTTAGACATCAGACAATCCTAGTACAGCTGCCTAGAGAGACAACACTTCTTCCCTGTCATTGAACTAATATTTCCCAAGTGGCTCAAAGAGGTGAGGAGTAATACTCGGAGGCAGGAGGGGACCAGATAGTCAAATCAGACGTGAAACAGCCGAAGGCACGTTAGCATCTACACACATTTAAGGATGTTGGGCTGAAGGGTCCAGCAGGACACTGGCTGTCTCGTGTGCCCAACATCTTGCACCTCCACCATCAACTGACAATGTGACATCTGCCCAGAGCACTCACCTTTCTGGTTCTCGAATTTTTCCAGTATAGTGTGCTCTTGCATTGGAGTTCTCAGTATGGTGTTAAGATTTCATCTCTAGACTCTAGACCCTAATCCACTAAAATTCCAGCAGGTATTTCTGTGGCAACTGACAAGCTGATTCAAAAAATGTATAAGGGAAATACAAAGGACCTAATAGAACCAAAACAATCCAGAGAAGGAAACGGGTTTATGGGAACTCAGGATGATAATGGCATCATGCTATCACATATAACACAAGGGAACAAAGGGAATCCATAAATAAATGTATAAATATTCAGAGACAATATATGTAACATAATATGTAATATACAGAAGTGCATACACAGCACACGTGTGTGCTGTGTATGCACGTGCACCGAGATAATGAGGGAAGGATCACTTTTCAACAAGTGAAACTGGACAATTGGATCTCCACCTTCAGAAAGTAAAACTAACCATTACGCTTCAGACCCCATAGAGAAATTAACTGGAAATTGATCAGATACCCAAGCCCAAGAGATTAAACTATGAAACGGCTCAGATAAAATGTAGCAGCAAGTCTCTCTGACCTTAGGACAGGCAAAGATTTCACAGACAGGACATGAAGAGCAGGAACCATGAAATAAAATATTGATCAACGTAACTTTATCAAAACTCTCTGGTATTCAAAAGACACTGCTAAGTGTCACATTTTACATAGATACGTAATGTACGTACGATTACTCTGGCAAACGTCTTGACATTTTCCTCTACAGGTAAACATACACTTATGAAATAATCCAGAAGTTCCACTGCTAATTATGCACCCAAGAAAAATGAGAAGTGTACATCCACAAATCACTTTTATATAAATGTCCACAGAAGCCAAAAACTGGGGGAGAAAATCCATCAACAGATAAATTTATAAACAAGTTGTGGTATATTCCATTAATGAAATACCACTTAGCAAAAGGAAGAAATGAACTAGATACACAGTATCAGGGATAAATCTCAAATATCTTAGGCTGAGGAACAGAAGTTGGACACAGAAGAGTCCATACTCTGGCTCCCTTTATGAGAGGCAAAGTTAATTGGTAATGATAAAATGGGATCGGTGGTTGCCTCGGTCAGGGAAGAGGACAGGAATTGATGCCAGAGGGCAATGAGGCACCTTCTCGGGCAGTAAACATCTGTGTCTTGATTTGGATGGTGCTTATATGAGAGCATATATGTATCATTTTACAGAACCGCACTCTCAAAATGGGCACATTTTACTGTATCCAAATTACACTTTATTAGATTTTTTAAAAAAGATTTATTTATTTATTTTGGGGTAGGGGGCAGAATCTGACCAGGGGCTCGATCTCACGACCCTGAGATCATGACCCGAGCCAAAACCAAGAGTCGGATGCTTAACTGACTGAGCCACCCAGACACCCCACTTTATCAGATTCTTTTTTATTTTTATTTTATTTTTTTTTAAAGATTTTGTTTATTTATTTGACAGAGATAGAGACAGCCAGCGAGAGAGGGAACACAAGCAGGGGGAGTGGGAGAGGAAGAAGCAGGCTCACAGCAGAGGAGCCTGACGTGGGGCTCGATCCTACAACGCCGGGATCATGCCCTGAGCCGAAGGCAGACGCTTAACCGCTGTGCCACCCAGGCGCCCCCAGATTTTTTTTTTAAACTGTAATCACATTGCAGCTTCATCTAATGATGGAGCTCAGAAAACAATTTTATCGCTGCTAGAGTTTCAGTCTTAAAAGTAAGTGGAATATGTTTTTTTTTTTTCATCCTTGAATTCTCAGCTAGCCCTCCTCAAATAATACCACTCAATAGATCCCTGGTTCGATGAGCCAGACTCATGCTGAGCTCAAAAATAAAATTAAATCACAACAGCCGCTCTTTACATCCATGCTGCTCGATGACACCAAGGAAACCAGGGCACCTGTCTCTGTTTTCCAAAATGGGGTGGGGTGTGGGCGTCCAAAGAAGGCTTTTGTCCTCAGAAGGTTAAGCATGTCCTCCACTGGCTCTTCAGACACTTCTGTTCAAAGTAAACGAACAGTACCATGAGTCCAATGCCGTTCTTGGGGAAACTATTTTCTCTAAAAGCATCGGTCGATACTCTACTTTTTGACTACATGCTTTTCACCCTTAAGGATAAAGGAAAATGTCACTTCTCTTCAGGGAAAATGCTTTGCAATTTCACAGACTCTGATTATTAAACCCACATTTGCTCTGTATTCCTTCCCCGCACTCTTCAGCCACAGTGAAAAGCATTAAAAGTGTTTGGGTTTTAGTGTTATTTTTATTATCTTCGTAAAACGAGCAATTTAGGGTACTTTGGCACCCGAAGAAGCTGAGGCTACCGGCATTGTGGATTTAAGAAATGTTGTATTCGATGTGGTTAAAAATTATCCGAGCATGTTCATTGTGCCGAATGACCATTCTGATGTCTCAGTGAACTGTCCAGCCATTAGCTTCTTTACTGCCACAGCCCATCCATAGAAAAATAAAAATTCTTCAATTATCCCTTAGGAAAAATCAACTACTTTGCTAACTGCTTTCCAAGGCAGTTAGGTGGGGTCCGTGGGTCAATGATTTAAGACAATACTGGCCAAAGTTAACCACCAGTTATGAGGAATCTTCTATGTGCGCTACCCTGGACCAGAGAGGAGATCCAGAAATGAATAAGACATGGGTCTCTCATGTAGGAATCCAGAAGTCTGCCTCTCCAGAGTTCGGGTGCAATGTATTTGGATAATTTCTGGCTCTGGGTAATGTATCTGGATATATCCGCATGACTCAAAGTAGAAATCGTAGATTAATCCTGGGATTGCTCCAATTTTCTATCCAGCCTCTCACAATGATCTTGGTCTGATAAAGAAATGACCTGGGGATCAGCTCGTCTAACCACTAACTTGTATCACTTACTCGTCACAGAACAACCTGTCTCCGCAGAATAATGTAGGGTCCTTCGGAGCGGAAACTGTATCACGAATCTCTGTGCCTGAGCCTCCAGCTAAGAATCTGGCACAGAGCTGAATGAATGAAAGCTACATGTTAACTCCAACCATCTAAGTCGTCTTAGGTTGTGATCGTTCATCTTTTCTGACTCATGAATTCCTTTGAGAACCGGAAGAAAGTCTTCCCTTGACCACAGACAAATGCATACGATACAGTATAATGAAGCTTATTGGGGGGGAGTGTACTGTAAAGCCCATCTCTGGTCCACATAGGAATTCCACACAAAAAATTTAAAACATTTGGAAATCTTTTCCTATCTGCAAACTATTGATCTGCTATTTAACCTTCTGATTTACGTATTTAGGGTTGCGTGTAACCTGTTAGATCTTTTACCATTTGTTTTGGAATGGAAAGTGCTCGAGAAGGCTACCACCCAAAGGAGTCTGGCTGTATTTCCAGCTCTGCCATTAACCAGCTGCGGGACTTTGGATAAGTTCCATAAACAATCTGGGCTTTGGTTCCAGATCTGTAAATTAAGGAGGCTGAACAGAGTTCTAATGTTCCTTATAGCTCTGAAATTCTCAGTTCCAAAGCATTGGAGTTTCCCTGATGAAGGAAGGGATATGTGCAACGTAAATAAAGACTTTGCAATCTGTCATGAGGGGGAGGCACTAAGCACCATAAAGACGCAATGCTTTTTTTTAATTAAGTAAATTCTGGGAAGATATCTGCAGGTGTCTAAAAAGCAGATCTACAGGTTAGACATGCCAATTTTTAGGACCGTTGAGACTTCCACTGTATAAGGAAGCAAGTAGCCCCTTTCACCAATGGCTATTTGACTTTTAATATAAATATTGAGAACAGCCTATCGACCAAAATTACTTCTTTTTTTAAAGATTTTATTTATTTATTTGAGAAAGAGAGAGAGCACAAGCAGGGGGAGTGGCAGGCAGAGGGAGAAGCAGGCTCCCCGCTGAGCGAGGAGCCCAGTGTGGGACTCGATCCCAGGACCCTGGGATCATGACCTGAGCTGAAGGCAGACTCTTAACCGACTGAGCCACCCAGACATCCCAACCAAAATTACTTCTGATTCCCAAGTCTAAAATAAGGGTTGCGTGTAGAAAATAAGTTTTGGGTAAGAATAGCTATAAGAACTGATGGTGGTATTCAAAATATAGTTCTTCCTGTGAGACTAAGGTCTTTTCTTGGCATCAGATTCAATATTGTGTGATATCAGTGCAGGCAAGACAGTAATCTGTAAGATTCATCCTTCTAAAATGTCACTTAAATTATTTTTCTCCCCCAATCCCAAACCTAAGCATCTCGCCACTCACCAACAGGATGAGGTCCAAGCTTCTATCTGTGCACATGAAGCCCCCCCCCAATCATCTGGCCCCAGTGGACAGTGGCCTTCCTTGTTCCCTCCACACAGTATTCTATTTTACACAGGTTAGACGAGTTCTGCCAAAATCACCACATTGGACCCCTTTCACGTCATGTGGAGGCCATGATCCTTTTCACATAATCAAAATCTTACTAAACACAGAGTTCTGTTTCCAGGAATGGTGGACAATGAAATTTGACCACCCTTCTTGGTGAAACTATAACTAGAAAGAAAAAATTATGAGAAAACGTCCATTTGCAGGTATCATGGATTAAAAAAAGCAAATAATTACTGCTTGATATCTGAGAGACAAAGGAAAAGTAGATAAGTGAACAGAATTTTATGGGCTGGTTTTGTCTGAGCCGTCTGCCAATTTCTGCAACAGTCTATTGAGACACTGAGAAACTGAGCAGAGCTTTTGACAATCACAGGGAAGGAACAACATGAACTTGAGTTCAGGGTATACAAAGGAAGAAGGGGAGACTGAAACCTTAGCAACAGAGGTAAACTAGGAACTGACCTTTTGCAGAGTCTAAGCCCCACATTGATATCATTTCCAATCTTAACTGATTAAGATGATCCAGATTGGTAGTGCTTATGCCTTTCTGTAAGAACAAAAAATAAATCTCCTGCAAAGGATGATAACACGGAAAACGTAATTTTAGGTTTCACATTATCTCTAAATCATTTCATATACCGCTTCCCATAAAATGAACCCAAGTTGAAAAATCGCCAGCTATAGGGATGCCTGGGTGGCTCAGTCGGTTAAGCATGTGCCTTCAGCTTGGGTCATAATTCCAGGGTCCTGGGATCGAGTCCTGCATCAGGCTCCCTGCTCGGTGGGTAACCTGCTTCTCCCTCTACCTGCCACTCCCCCTGCTTGCGCACTCTCTCTCTCTCTCTCTCTGACAAATAAATAAATAAAGTATTTTTTAAAAAATCACCAGCTGTGGAGGAGAGAAAAGAACATATAAAGCCAAGAAAAACAACAGGTGTTAGAAATAAACCCATAATGGGTTATCAGGCAGATTTTAAATTAACTCTACATGTTTGAAAGAACTGGAGATTAAGATTTTTTCATAAAGAAGAATCAATTGAAAATCCTGAAAAAGGAAAATCAAATAACTGATATTAACAAATAAAAAGAATTTAAAGCAGGTAGGATATTATGACAGGGAGAATTATTAAACAGGAATAAATGTCAGGAAAATATCCAAGATGGAGCAAAAATTTTTTTTTTAAACTTTTTTTTTTTTTTAAGATTTTATTTATTTATTTGACAGAGATAGAGACAGCCAGCGAGAGAGGGAACACAAGCAAGGGGAGTGGGAGAGGAAGAAGCAGGCTCATAGCGGAGGAGCCTGATGTGGGGCTCGATCCCATAACTCCGGGATCACGCCCTGAGCCGAAGGCAGACGCTTAACTGCTGTGCCACCCAGGCGCCCCTGGAGCAAAATTTTTTAAAGGAATAAAACCATGAAAAGGAGTATACAAGACAAATAGAATAGGAGACAAATGAATGTAGGAATATTGCAGTGAAAAAAATCTAATATACATGTAATTAGAACCCCAAATAAAGTGATAACAGAAAATGGAACAGAAGCACTATTTTAAAATATAATAGCCGAGAATTCTTCAAAACAAAGAAAACCTATCAAGTCACAAAACTGAGAAGTCTATGAACACCAAACACGACGAATGCAAACTTTAAAAAAAAACACTAAAATGCATCACAGAAAGCTATACATTTTTTAAAAACATAATTTGCCTTTTATAACTCTAGCTTTTAAAAATAGTCTTCAAAGAAGCAAAACCGGAATGGATGTCCCACTTCAAAGGAAGCGAAGAAACTATAACTACCAATCTAATATTTCATAACTGGCAAATAATTTCCTTCAAAAATAAATGTAAAAGAAAACATTTTTCTAGAAAAATAAAAGAAATACTGCAGGGATTTCCTCAGGCAGAAGAAAAGATCAATGCTAGGGAGAAACTCAGAGATAGAAGAAATGAAGAGTAACGTAAAAGAATAATGTATGGGAACTTGAATTAACATTAACAGGAGAAACAATTGACAATGATGTACTGGGATTTACACGTTTAGTAAATATACCCCCAAAACAATAATGTAACCATGAAGAGAATTACAGAATTTTAAAATCCTTCCAGGCTCAGGGAAGAGAGAAAAGTACAAAACACTGAGAGGTGAACAACATATACCATAATCCCTGGGTTGACTAGTAAAAGAAAAATAAAACCATGTACAAATGACAGGTTCCTAGAGGATAAAAGGAAGTAATGAAAATTAACCCGGGGCACCTGGGTGGTCAGTCAGTTAAGCTTCCAACTCTTGATTTCAGCTCAGGTCATGATCTCAGAGCCCCGAGTCAGGCTCCATGCTCAGTGGGGAGTCTACTTGAGGAATCTCTCTCTCCTTCTCCCTTGCCCCCCACCCCCCAGTTCATGCACTCTTTCTGTCTTTCAAGTAAGTAAATCTGGGGAAAAAAATTCAGCTAGGGCTCCTGGGTGGCTCAGTTGGATAAGCATCCGCCCTCGGCTCAGGTCATGATCCCAGAGTCCTGGGATTGAGCCCTGAGTCTGGCTCCCTGCTCAGCAGGGAGTCTGTTTCTCTCTCCCTCTGCCCCTCCCCCTGCTCGTACTCACTCTCTCTCTGCCAAATAAATAAATAAAATCTTAAAAATAAAATTCAACTAGCCTATAAAAATTTGACCAACACAACAAGTCAGCCAGATGCAGCTGAATGTCTAGTATTAGAAACAGATAGTACTTGCAAAGACACAGAGAACACGTAAACAAATTGACCTTATGTGTCTACAAAACGGCTCCAAAACTGTCAAATGACTGGAATCACATAGGCTATGCTCTCCTACCACAGCAGAATTAAGCCAGAAATAAACTTTAAAAATGAAACTGAAAGATCTCCAAATCATTGTAGGGTCACCAAAACATGGCTAAACCAACCACGAACCAAAAAAGAAATCACAATGGAAATAAAGCCTATTTGAAACAAATTAGTATAAAAAAGAACCACATTTATGGGATTCAGGCAAAGGGATCTTAGAAGAAAGAGAATTGATATAGCTTCTCACTTATAGCCTTATGTTGTTTTCGTAGATTACTAGTTCTCATTAGAACAGAAAAATGCTAACCAATCAGTATTATAGACCTCTACCTTCAGAAGTTAGAAAAGTCAGGCATATCAAACTCAGAGAGAGTAGAAAGCAGGCACAATGAAGAATAGAAAGAAAGAAAATAGGAACCAAAATTGTAATGAAGTTAAAAAATTATCTCTTAAGGGGCGCCTGGGTGGCACAGTGGTTAAGCGTCTGCCTTCGGCTCAGGGCGTGATCCCGGCGTTATGGGATCGAGCCCCACATCAGGCTCCTCCGCTATGAGCCTGCTTCTTCCCCTCCCACTCCCCCTGCTTGTGTTCCCTCTCTCGTTGGCTGTCTCTATCTGTGTTAAATAAATAAATAAAATCTTTTTAAAAAAATTATCTCTTAAAAACATGAATCAAAGTGATAAACCCCTGGTGAAAATGATTTAAGAAATAGGAAAGAAAAAATAAGCAATATGGAGGATGAGAGGAGGTTACAGGTCAGATCCTGCAAACATTAAAACGATCATCAGAGAGTATTACCAAGATTTGGAAACCAATGCCTATCAAAATTTGATGAAATAAAAATTCCTAGGAAAAAGTGTTTTGACAAATAGAAAAAACTGACTACCGTACAACCATCACGGAATTGAATCAATAATTTAAAACATATCCATGAGGGGGAGCCTGGGTGGCTCAGTCGGTTGAGTGGCCTACTCTTGATTTTGGCTCAGGTCATAATCTCCAGGTCGTGAGATAGAGCCCCGCACTCAATGTGGAATCTGCTTGAGATTCTCCCTCTTCTTTGCCCCTCCCCCAGCTTGTGCTCGCTCGCGCTCTCTCTCAAATAAATAAATCTTAAAAAAAAAAAAAATCCATGAGGAAAAATCCAGATCCAGATGGCTTTACCAATGAACTCACTAACTATTTAAGGAAAAATTACCACCCATCTTGCTCAAACTTTTCTGAACAGAAAAAGAAACATTTTCCAGATCATTTTAAGAGACTGACATCATGTTGATCTCAAAACTAGTCATGCACATTAAAAGGGAGCAAAATTAAGCTACACATTTAATAATTATTGGTGAAGAAGAGTTTTTAAATTATCAAATTTGGCAATATATCATGAAGAGATCAGAAAAGGTGGTTCAACATTTGAAAATAATCAATTTACTTCACTCTAGTAACAGAATAGATGAGGGAAAAAATGTGATCATCTCAACTGATACAAACAGAAAAAGCATTTGATAAAATTCAACATCCATTCATACTAATTAAAAAAAAAAAACTATGAGTAAAGTAGGAACCAAAGGGAAATCAGAAACACCAGAATGCTAACACCACCATTGTATTAAACAGCAGTGAAGGTCCTTCTCAGTGTAAAAAGGAAAGAAGAGAAAAGGTAAAAGAATCGGAATGGAGGAAATAATAGTTATTTTGTAAGTGACATATTACATATATAAAAATGCCAAAGAAAATACAAATGATCAAATTAATAAATGTACTGACCCAAACTGTTGGTTACAAGGCTGAAATCCAAAATTTAATTGTATTTCTATAGCAGCAACAATGAGAAAACAAAATTTTAAAACAGATGGAATTTACGACAGCATCAAAAATATCAAACACCTAATTAAATCTTTAAAACATTCGGAAGAACCCTGATCATAAAATCAAAAAACATTACTGGGGAGGCGCCTGGGTGGCACTGCAGTTAAGCGTCTGCCTTCGGCTCAGGGCATGATCCCGGCGTTATGGGATTGAGCCCCACATCAGGCTCTTCTGCTAGGAGCCTGCTTCTCCCTCTCCCACTCCCCCTGCTTGTGTTCCCTCTTTCGCTGGCTGTCTCTCTCTCTGTCAAATAAATAAATAAAACCTTTAAAAAACAAAACAAAACATTACTGGGACTAATTTTTTAAAAACGGACATAAATAGAGATATTCATGTTCATGAATCAATTAACTTACCACTGTGAGGCTCATGGTCAATCATTTCTCTTTAGAATGATCTAGAGAGTCAATGCAATCTCAATAAAAATTCAAGTAGGCATGGTTTGGGGAGACTGACAAGCTAATTCTAAAGTTTACATAAAACGCTACAAAATCTGAAAATAGGGGCACCTGGGTGGCTCCGTCAGTTAAGCATCTGACTCTTGGTTTCAGCTCAGGTCATGATCTCAGGGCTGTGAGATCGAGCTCCTCGTTCATCAGGGAGTCTACTTGGGATTCTCTCTTTCCCTCTGCCTCTGCCCCTGTCCCACTGCTCGCACATGTGTGCATGCATGTGCTCTCTCTCGAATAAATCTTTAAAAAAAAAAGTTCAAAAACTGCAAACATTCAAGACATTCCTGAAGAAGAGTAAGAAGGGATTATTTATTCTATCAGGTTTAATTTTTTTAAGTAGTAAAACAATGGAGCACTTAAGGGATTATATTGAAGAATAGTCTCGCATAATCTGAATTACCAAAAAAATCCAAAAACTGAACAATACAAGTGCCACCCAAAAAGGAAAAGTTTGCTAAATCGAACTATATTAAAATTAAGAAATTCTGGTCATTAAAAGAAACCAATAAAATCGGAAAAAACAAACCAGAGAGAGAGAGAGAGAACATCTGCTGTTCTTATAACCAGCAAAGGATTCCGTTTCTGAATTTATGAAGACTTCCTGCTAATGAAAAAGAGGAAGACAGATATTCCAATAGAAATACAGAAGACATGTGAAGAGGCACTTGGCAAAAGAGGATATTCGAACAGCGGGACATATTTGAAAAGGTCTTAAAACTCAGGATTTAAGAGAGACCTGGAAATTAAAAGTGTAAGATTACCACTATACACCCACAGGATGAGTGGTAAAAAAAATTATAGATAATATCAAACGTCCTATGAAGGGGAGCAGAATATACAATTATTGTGATACTGGTTACTCTGAATTAAAGTTCCTTGAGAAACAGTCTTGGCAAGAAGGACACTCTGGCCCTTGTCTCCCTGAAAGCAGGAAGTATGTCTCCCATGTGAAAGTACCCTCCTTGCACAAAGAGAGTAGAAGGCATCCTTATCTTCAGAGATAGGAATTTAGGGCTGAGAAGCCTGTATAAACAAGACCGTTCCTTCTTTGCTAATTTACTACCCCAAGCCCCAAACCCCTTTGTCCTGTCAGTTCTTCACAAATTTATTGTTTCCTCATCTAAAAATTGTAAAAGCCAAAAGTTGGTAACTTTTGAGTCTCATATTTTTTATGGGGCTCCTGTATATATGAAATAAAATCTGTTTTTCCCCCTGTTCATCTGTCTTACATCAATTTAATCAGTAGGCCAAAGAATGTAGAAAGTTAGAAGGAAACTTTCTCTGCCCCCTACGCATAGAACACATAAATCAATAAGAATTCTCATCCACTTCTTCCTAGGATCAGTCGAAGTATAAATTGGTGTAACCACTTTGGAAAACATTTTGTCAATATCTTCTTACAGGTGATGTTGCCCTAGGACCAAACAATTCCGTTCCTAGGCAGATATCCCACAGAAATGCATGCACATATGAACCAAAAGACATTTGCAAGAGCATGCCTGGCAACGTGATTTATTCGAGTTATATAAATTAGCAACAATCCAAACGTCGATCGGCAATAGCATGAATGCATTATGGTATGAGCGTACAATGAGATCCTACCATAAATATATGAAAAAAAAATATGACGGATCTCAAAAATGTGACGCTAAGCAAAAGATGAGAGCCACAAAAGTGTGTGGTGTATTAATCTCTTAGGTAAACTTAAAAAATAATCTCCAGGAATAAAGTCATAATAGTGATTGCCAGGAGGAACTGTCTGTTAATAAGAAGGAGCATTTCCTATAACATCAACCCGGAAGAACACGGGTTCTCAGGGCCTACCGTATACTGAATAGTGAATGTTCTTTACCCCACTGTGTGTGGCTGTCAGGACTGTTCATTACATGACTTACGATTTAGGGACAAAAGAACAGAGCTACATAGCTAGCAAAGTAGTTAAGCTGAAGGTCCCCGAGCTTGGGTGTCTCCCTATGCAGATGTGATCCATACTTGTGTTAGTCTCCATCAACCCGGTGACCAAAACGCATCTGCATGTGGTGATTTGGGACATCAGAGGCATCAGCAGAGTGTCTGAGGTCTCTGGGATGAAACTGTAGTTACTGCCTGATTGGCATTTTTTTTTTTAAAGCTAAATAAAGTTGCTGTTGTAGAAGCCTAATTGTGCATCACGAGTCTGACTGGCAATCCAAACCTAAAACCCACTCCAATGGTCTTGCCGACTGGGAGTTGCGTACACGTGTTCGCGTTGTGGTCATTCATTTATCTGTGCGTCCTTTTCGCTATGTGTTTTTATTCCTATGAAGAAGTTTAATGAAACTAACCAGCCTGGGCATGCCTGGGTGCCTCAGTTGGTTAAGCATCTGCTCTTTGGCTCAGGTCATGATCCCTGAGTCCTGGGATCGAGTCCCGCATCATGCTCCTTGCTCCACGGGGAGCATGTTTCTCTCTCTGCCTGCTGCTCCCCCTGCTTGTGCTCTCTCTCTCTGACAAATAGATAAATCTTAAAAAAAAGAAATAAAAAAGCTAACCAGCCTGCAGGCCCTAGCTTTTACCTTCCCATTTCCATGTAGTGCTTTCTGCGTACCGTGATGGAACACTGGCATGTATGTATGTTTATGTACGTGTGTGTAACTCCACTGGTTAGAACTATAAATCTTTGTTGTTACTGAGAGATTTTTTTTAAAAAAGATTTACTTATTTATTTTAGAGGGAGCAAAAGAGAGAGCGGGGGTGGGGTGGAGACAGGCACAGATGGAGAGAGAGACTCTCAAGCGGATTCCCCGCTGAATGTGGAGCCCAACATGGGGCTTGATCTCAGGATCCTGAGATCATGACCTGAGCCGAAATCAAGAATTGGACGCCTCATTGACTGAGCCACCCAGGTTCCCTGTTGTTCCAGAGGAATTAACCCCTACGTCTGTAAAGAAAGATTTCTATAATTTCTGACTTTCTCCCAAATTCGATTTCTTTGGGGAGTTTTGTTTCTCATACAAGTTTGCCACCTCTTCACATTTTCACTACAATTTTTGTACCTTGGTGGTCATGGTTTTCCACAATGAAGCATTTTTTCTAATTCACAGGAGTTACAAGAAATTGAATAGCACACGTAGATTGAGTTGTGTAGGAAATGGAAAGCAGTTGGTGAAGCCCACTCGCTAAGTTATTAACCACTTCTGCACACCAGCATGAAGGTATAAGCAATTCTAAGTTATGCCCCTGCAGAATTTCAAATTTCTACATGCCATGGACATGGTTGCTTGACCAAGTTATAACAGTGATGGTAAAATCCACAAATGCCATGAGAGGAGACAATTATACTATATTTTTCCATTTCTAACCTTCCCTACTCAGGCGTAAGCCACCTAAGATCAGCTTTGTTCCCAGCAAGCATTGAATAAATTTTAACAAAGGGAGTGAAATGAATGAAAATGGAATATGTTCCTCTATTTTCAACTTATTTAATTTGACACATCAAGAATTCTCCTAGGGCTGGGGCGCCTGGGTGGCACAGTGGTTAAGCATCTGCCTTTGGCTCAGGGTGTGATCCCAGCATTCTGGGATCAAGCCCCACATCACGGTCCTCCGCTATGAGCCTGCTTCTTCCTCTCCCACTCCCCCTGCTTGTGTTCCCTCTCTCGCTGGCTGTCTCTATCTCTGTCAAATAAATAAATAAAATCTTTAAAAAAAAAAAAAAAAGAATTCTCCTAGGGCTAACAAAAGCTTGAGATTCTTGGGTTTCGAGTGGTCATACATGCTGGTTTACCCAGATGGTCCTAGTCTGCATGTGTTGTCCCACGTAATTATTAATAGTGTCTCTTTTACTTAAAAATCCCAGTTAGGGCAGAAATCTAAACCGTTACTTTACTTAAAGAAATATGTTTGTATCAGTTAACTGTAGCCACAAAATATTGTGTAACCACTACAAATGTCAGCAGCATACAATAAGTATTTGTTGAGCTCACAAGCACGCGCACAGGCTGGTAGTCAGCTAATTAAACCAAGGTGACTACTTCACCTCTCTCTCCTCCTCCTGCTCAGACTCAATGGCCAACATGGGCGTCTTCTTCTGATCATGGCAAAGAGCAAGACCAAATGCATAATACTTGCCCTGCTTTTCATCACGCCACGCCCACTAACATCCCATTGACTAAAGCAAACCGCATAGGATTTCCAAGTGAAGGGGCAGAAAAATATACCCCCACCTCTTCTGTGGAAGGAGTTACAAAGTCATATGGCAAAGAACCTGAACACAGGGGGAATGCACTCAACTATAGTTCTTCTTAATTGCAAATAATTGCCACCGTGTTTGAGAATGAGACCTCCTACATTCCAAGCCAGCAAGATGATTTTACTGGTCACATTGCACTCTAGTGTCTTTTTAAAAAAATATATATTTTATTTATTGATTTTGAGGAAGAGAAAAGAGAAGAGAGAGAGGATCTCAAGCAGACTGCCACCCCCAAGCACAGGGCCCGATCCCATGACCCTGAGATCATGACCTGAGCTGAAATCAAGAGTCGTACGCTCAACCAACTGAGCCACGCAGGCGTCCCACACTCTAGTGTCTTTTGTAGGACTTTGTAAGAGGAATGTTACCAAATGCTGAAAGGTATCTGGCTTTTACAAAGCATCTAAGCCAAGTTGATAAGACTGACAGTGGTACATGGTGTGATGTTTCTCTCAGAACCCCGTCTCTAATTCTGTGCACTGATTGCACGTGAGTGGGGCTGAGAGCCCCCAGCTCTGGTATGTGCCCAACTTTTCTTCTGATGTCTGTTATAGAACACTCACTTTATGCTCAGACTTTTAATGGACAGGCAACAGGTACAGAGGCAGAAAACATCAGCTTGAGGTACAGAAACACTTTTCCTTAAAGACGAAACAGAATTAGACAGCGTTAGTGGACGTCTCCTCAACTATAAAGACCATGTTGCATTAATAATGAAGGAAATCTCATGTTTTCCTTCACCGAAACGTCCCAGAGACTGTCAAAGCTGCATCACTCTACGCTCTGTTGGAGGTTTAAGGAGTTAGGTTTATATAGTCTCCCTATTCCCATCTGCTGTAACATTCTTACTTGGTCCTTCAAGTGGGAAACTGCCCCAACAGGAAGGAATCTCTCTATCCATGGGGAAGGTGAAAGGATTGTGTACATCCAAGAACGTGTCCATTTTCAAGACTCTGAAAAATTCGACAAGTACATACTGGCCATCACAGCTGACCATTCTGGCTCAACAGACAGAAGCAATTATCCCAAAACCATCAGGTCAAACTGGATAGAATGGTTGGAGCACAGCACTGGAACTGGTAGATGACTGATCAGGTTAAGCTCTACCATTAAGTTGATGTGAGATGCTAGGTCACAGGGTCTCCATTTCCTCCTCTGTACTGAATTGTGCTGAACAGTTTTCATGATTCCTTCTAATCATGTCTGAATGTATGGGATCAATGATAAACTCACGATGCCAGTACCTACCGTGGGCACTTGAATTTCATTGTGGAGCAAGTACCCAGCCCTTATGGCATCCTGGACAAGGGGAGAGGTACTAATACTTCTTAGAAGAAAAGTTCTTTTCCTTCTCATCCTCTTTCCATTATTAATATAATACACAAATCCTACAACTCTCCAATTAGGAACCTATTGTTTCCTGTTACTAAGACCAAATATTAGCCCATCTTCACCTACACAATTCCCTTTGGGGGTTGCAGAATATAAAACAATGAAGGGGTAAATGGTCAAGGCCAGAAGTAATAATGATATTCCATAAACCCTCTATGTTCTAACTTCATCCATGTATTCATTCCAACATTTCTGGGACTGGGCAGCAAATGAATGCAAAGGTGAATAAAGGAAATTATTTCTTTCAGAGAGTACAGAATCCCACAGGCAGTTGTGTTCACAAATAATGACCATCCAGCCACAGCAACGCCATACACGTTGTTATAAAAATGTATACAAAGGTCGTGGGAGTCCAAGGAGAGGAAGACCTAACCATAGATGACTTTTCAAGACATGATTAACACTCTTACAATGAGTTATGTTTTGTAAAGTCTTCGATGCTGATTATTTTATTCCCCAGCATCCAATGACGGAGATCGGAGGCTTTCCTAACCAGCCTCCTCTTTTTGCAGGAAAAGAAGCTGAGGCTGAGAGAGATTTAATATCTTTCTTTTAGCTATTATTGGACACAGATATTACACATACACACACACAAATATATTCAAATCTATAGAGATACTCCTAACCTTTAAACTAGTAAACGCACACCTAAAAGTTTAGCTAATTTGACCCTCTTGCACATACAATATAATATCCTGGATGAAGTTTATCTATAGCCCAAATTCCTATATATCCGAGTGAAATTTGTGATAATGATAAGACTGATGACCCGTAAGTATGGAAATGCTCTTAATTTTTTAAAAAAACCTTAATTATGGGATAGGCCGGTGATGGGTATTAAGGAAGGCACATATTGCATGGTGCACTGAGTGTTATACGCAAATAATGAATCGTGGAACATTACATCAAAAACTGGGGATGTACTGTATGGTGACTAATATAACATAATAAAAATTATTAAAAAATAAACCTTAATTACTTCAATTGTGTTTTAACTACCATTACCTTCCCAAGACCAAAAAATAGATGATACATATTGAAAAGATTTTCCATCAAGAATAAAGAGGATTCCCTGTCATTAACAAACTAAGTGATTAGTGTTAATAAAAATAACACAAACATGTATTAACCAAATATCTGTATTCCCTAAGCAGCCAGTTTAATTAATTGTTATATTCAATTTAGAACAGAAAATAAGTATTTCAAATAAAACTGTTTCCCAACCTGTATTTTTTCCCCAACTTTTAAAATGTATTTTATTTTTTTCACATCTCCAGAAACCTGTCTTCTTGATACTTTCCCTAGAGAGAAATCACAGAGATTTCATTCCTGACCTTTTCCCATTAAAAATATACTTAAACTTTTCCAGTGTACAGCCCCGACCTCCCTACTCCAGATTTGGATAGCTTGGAAAATCTTTGAGAGAAGAATGACAACATCTTAAGAGGAAAAAAGCAAAACCATATTCCGCAAATAAATGATACCATGCTAAGAAAAACTGCAAGAAATGTATTAAATATATTCATGTTCAATGCCACAATTCTAAGCATAACTCACAGTAAAGGAAAAATTCCTTTGCGATATGTAATCAGTATGCCCTGCTTTCAGTAAATCTGGGGATATAAAAGTGAGGGTTTGCATGACATTAAAATTCTCCACTCTAGTGAAACCTCCTGATTGCCCTGAAATGCCATGATACAGTAGGTAATTAGGCAGGAGGCAGGACAGGGTGACAGGGTAGGTCAAAAATTAGGATGAAATAAGATAAAAGCCACAAATAATCAGTAAAAAAGATAAATATTCTTCTTTTAAAAAGATTTTACGTATTTATTTGAGAGAGAGACAGAGAGAGCAGTGGGGGGCGGGGCAGAGGGAGAAGAAGAAGCAGGCTCCCTACTGGGCACAGAGCCCAGTTTCGGGGAGGGGGGCGCTCAATCCCAGGGCCCTGAGATCATGACCTGAACTCAGACACTTAACCGACTGAGCCACCCAGGCACCCCCCCAAAAAGATAAATATTCTTAAAAATCACAGCGTAGGTCAACAAAAAAATTATTCAATATTTTTCAATATTATTCAATATGGCATAGGTCAACACACATGCGAAGAGATAGAACGTGCTTTACCCCCAATTTCGGGCCTTTATCTGTTACATAAAACCCATTATAACTTTGTACATAGTATTACTGAGTATTTCTCAGTAACTTCCCAGTACCATCATTATTAATTTCAAGTTACTGAGGGTTTATTTTTGCCATGCACGGTACCAAGCACTTTATGTGGCATTGGATTTTAATTTTAAAATTTCTCACTGTAACGGAAAGTAATCACAGGTGAATCGCCGTGTCCAGGATCACAGAGCCAATAAGGCACGGGGTTAGGATCTGAATCCAGGCTTAACCAATTCCAAGTAGTTGGTCATTCCCAGGACACCGTACATTTTTGCATGTGTGCGTACAACGATATGAGTATGAATGTGCGTGGATGTGGATGGACGTGTGGATCTGTATATTTCCTTATTCCTCTCATTCCAGACTCACAAGGGCAAGGATATTTTGTTTACCGGTATGCTTCTCCCATCTAATGCATGGCACATGGGAAACACCCGATAAATACTCTTCACTGATTGGTCCGTAAGATTCAGGCTAGTCGGCATTCTATGAATGATATCATGGTCCTGCTGTCGAAATCCTAAGTGTTCAGGATCTCACAGGAATGCTACATTTACTCCCAAAAGAGCTCACAGGATACTTGACAAAACAGTACAACAAATTCCGTCATCGCCATCCCAGAGCAGCGGGAGAATTTTACCAATATCAGGGGAACCGCGCTGAGAAAACACAGTTCCGACACTTCTTCCGTTTTAAGACATGACATGTTTCTTAAAGCGAGCAAATCCTTTCCCAATTTCTAGACTGGGGACTCACATCCACAAAACGGTTATTAAAAGCTTAAAAATCCAAGTTTAAAAGTTCGATGTGTCGGTTTCCCTGATTGGTGTCCCCCGACGGCACAACATAGTATTAAGTACATGCTTTTCTCTTTTCCAGTCAGATTGGAAGGAAAAATGATCTTTTCTTTACCCATTAAATGTAATGTCCGCTGCCAGAGTCAGGACAGCCACAAATGGGCACGTGATTGAGTGCCACTGGGCCACTTAACGTGGACAGCCCCTTCCTAGGGGCAAAAGTGCCCACAGCTCCTCTAGTCTGGAACCACTTAGGCAGCCATTATTTCAAAAGAAGAATTATTAATAACTTGCTCAACTTGGACAGTTTACCTCTTGGAAGAGCCGTAGATATACTCACTGGCCCTGACATAACGAATAACATTTTGGAAACTCTGGTAATGAATTCCGACAATGAGAAACATCTCGACGAAAGTGATGTACATTCTGCTTCCTGAGAGATCCTGGAGGCCTGGCTATAACTCAGTTCAAAACTTACTGGTACTCATACGTGACCATACATCTAGAGAACACGTCTACCTTACTCTACCCATGACCTACAATGCTTTAGCCATCGATTTACTTTTTTGGAAATAGAACAAAAAGGCAAGGAAAAGAGACTGTTGCGGCCAATATTCTTGTACCTACCAATATTATATTATTACTTTCATTTCCCTATCAATCGATACTGTCCCATTTTATAGATATGGAAATTGAGATTCAGAGAGGTGAAGCAGATTTTCCAGTTCCCTGCTCTATTCAGCCACGGAGCTCATTATCAGCGCACAAAGTCTGGTTCTTTCCATGATTCCACCTACTCTTTGCTTCTGGACTGTGCCTGCAACCAGTACTCCACCCCATCACACATGCCCTTTGCTGTGGTCACTTTTGTGAGAAGTTCCAGTTCCCCCGGCTCTGCTCTGCCAGAACAGGACACAGGCTTCTGTGGGAGGGCACTTGGCAGGGCTCTTGCCCATAAAAAAAATCTTCAAAGGGGAGGATGAAGCTCAGCGGCCATGCTTTCCACCTGCTACAGACACAGGTAGGCAATTTGTGATGATTTGGGAAACTCAAATAGGAAAAATTAAAGCGTTAAAAGAGGAGGAGTAGGGAGGGTCATGGCTGCACTTTTCATAATTAAAAAAAAAAAAAGGAAACATCAGATGTCCATTGATAGCAGATTAAATAAATAAAGTGCATTCATTAATGGAATATAATACAGGAATAAATGTGAACCAAATGCAGCCTACCACATTAAAATAAACTGAAGGCATTGGGGGCTATTTCCTACCATCATCACACGTGTAACTCTGATGGTTTATTTTATGTGCCAAGTTGATTGGGCTACGAGGTGCCCAGATATTTAGTTAAACATGATTCTGGGTGTGTCTGTGACGGTGTTTTAGATTGAGATTAACATATAATTTGGTAGACTGAGTAAAACTGACTGCTCTCCCCTATGTGGATGGGCCTTATTCAATCTGCTGAAAGCCTGACATGAACAAAAAGGCTTGGTAGCAGAGACTCTGTTCTCTCTCTCTCTCTCTCTCTCTCTGCCTGTCTTCCAGCTGGGACACTAGTCTCCTCGTGCCTTTGGACTTGGACTCAGGTGATAATGACAACACTGACTCTCTTGTGTCTAAGACCTTTATACTCTTGCTCCCATGGGTCTCCAGCATGCCCACTACAGATCTTGGGACTTGTCAGCCTCCATAATCATGTGAATCGTGTGAATCAATTCCTCATAATACCTCTCTTCACACACACATACACACACACACACACACACACACACACACACACACACACCCTATTAGATCTGTTTTTCTGGTATATGCTGACTAATATACTCCAGAAAATTTCTAGGCATCTGTCAGAATCACCCTCTAGAGGCCAATGTGGTCCTGAGCCCTGGGTTGGAGGAAACCAGAGCGGTCTGAAGAACCTGGATCTCTAACCCCACAGAAGCAACCAGAGGGCAAGCTCTTGAAAGCAAGCAGAACAATCTTCAACGAATAAAACCCAATTAGCAAACACATTAAATCGGCAGTGAGAAATTAGTGAGATAGAGATGGTCAGCTTCGGGAAATCAAACAAGCAAAAGGAGACTAACTACAACATCTTTTTTCTTCCATTATAATAACCAACTTGAATGGCGAGAGAAAAGAAGGGGATTATAACAAAGATGCAATAGTAGCGGAAACATGGAAGTCATGAGGCCTTCGATAAGCATTCATTCATCCATTCAACAAATACCAGGTTGCCTATTAACTAGAAGGCCCTATTAATCCTGGAAGCACACCCACAACCGAGAACAACTGGAACTTTCTATCAGGTTTTGAAACAAGATGGTCAATTTGGTTTGGTTTCAAGCCTAGTATCTGGGTAAAGCTGTCTAGTAGGTAGATAGCGATTGGGATTCGAGTTTGGGAGAAAAATAGAGAACAGAGATTAGATTTTGGAGTCAGAAAGACATGACTGGTGAAGCCACAGAGAGAAGGTGGAAGACTATGTGAACCAGAAATTGAGATTAGGAATGGCCTGCAACTTTGAGGCAGAGAGAAGAAATGAAGTCAAGGAGAAAGGAAACAACCCACTAGAGTCACTGGAGACCAGGATAGGGAGGACAGGATGGAAAAGAAGGCAAAAGAGGGGAAACCTTTCAAAGGTCAGAGGAGGGATAGGAGAGTTTCCCAACAAGGCAGGTGAGGGGAAGAGAAGGAACGACAGAGTTAGGTCCCTGGGATCTGAGAGGCAGTGTTTCCTCTTGCTGTGATCTGCATCATGGAGAAACATGCGTGTTGCCAATTCAGAGCATGGAGAACCCATAGAACAGTTCCTTTCAGAGCGTGGAAGGTAGCTGGACTTCCGGGGTTTTAAGGTCTGCATAGGACCCTGACGAGGAGGTGAATCAAAAAGGTAGGTCTGAGAAAAGAGAGAAAGTGAGAAAACACAGAGACCTCTGAGCCTTAAGCAGTGTATTTCCTCGCAGAAGGATGGAAAAGAGGCAGGCCCGGGATGACAGAATGCCATGCAGAGGTAACAATGACCATGAACGTACAGGTTATTGTATTAAGCCAGCGCGGACTGGTGAAGAATGGGCACGAGATGTTCCCCACACCCTTTCTGCCCTGACTTCACATAAGAGTCCGTGGAACCTCCCCAAAATCCAGAGGAGGAGGAGGAGAGGGGAAGAGCTCTAATTTGAGAAAAATCTGAATTAAATGAGTTTGCCATAAATTAACTCTGATTAAGTTTCCATAATTCAGCAGAATTTGGCTCAAAATAGAAATGAAGTAAAGATTCAGCATATCACGGAGGATGAGAGCAGAGACTGAAGACTGGCTGCTTGAGTTCAAACCTCAGTGCCATCACGGACGAGCCGTGTGACCTTGAGCAAGTCACGTAACTTCTCTATGCCTCAGTGTCTTCACTTACAAATAGGGTTAATAAGAGGTAGACCCCATAAGATGGTTATGAAGACTGAGTCTCTATATGTACATTACACAGACTAGTTCTGGGCATGTAGTAAGTGCTTTATATTGTGTTTGAGGCTGTTGGTATTACCAAAATAGCAAGTTATTGTACAAATAACTTACTGTACAAATAAGTATTAGTACCAAACTAATAAGAGGAAGGGAAGTCAATAATGGAAAAAGAAAAAAGAGAAAGAGTGATAAGAAGAATCCACTGGATCTGATCATGAGAAGGTCCTCCTGGACTTTGAGAGTCAAGCTACCGCTAGGGAATAGAGGTAGAAAACAGTTCATACAGGTGAATGGGGGTGTGGGGTATGAGAGCGTAGGAGAAGACCAGTTTCATCATTGGAGACGTATGGCTGTAGAAAGAAGGGCTAATGGTTCTTAGACATCTTGGAAAATAGACTTTATGTTTATCATTTTAAAAAACCACTTCTGGGGTGCCTGGGTGGGACAGCGGTTAAGCGTCTGCCTTCGGCTCAGGGTGTGATCCCGGCATTATGGGATCGAGCCCCACATCACGGTCCTCCGCTATGAGCCTGCTTCTTCCTCTCCCACTCCCCCTGCTTGTGTTCCCTCTCTCACTGGCTGTCTCTATCTCTGTTGAATAAATAAATAAAATCTTTGGAGAAAAAAAAAACACCACTTCCATGGCATCCTGGACCAAAGGGTAATCATATATGTGTATTATGTTATTTCCTGTATGCATAACCCAAAGTTACCTTTACAATTATTCCAGGATGAGGTGGTCAGAGAACAACTCTCAAAACTGCCTTCACATTCAAGTCCCCACAGTGGCAGAGATCGCGGGCTGCTCCCTCTCTTCTCCTGGCCGTAGCTAGCCGACTCGTGGTAGCCTTTCCTGAAGGTAGCAGGGCCCTCCTGAGTGAGTTTGATCCAAAGATGATGAGTGGAAGACTCGCAAGCCGGATGTGGGCTTGCTCTGCTCCTTTCCCAGCAGCCAGGAGTGAAGACAACACTCAGGGCTCACTTGAAGCCATGTGGGGAACATGCAGAGCTTCTCCCAGCTACCGCCCCCAAAATGCATGCCATAGGGTGGCCTGCTCCACCTGCTGGTTCCACGTACAACGAGAAAGACGCTACTGTGTTTGGACAACCCACACTTTGTGCATGGTTGTATCAGTTATTGGACTTCAGTTTGCAAACGTTAGAGGGGCTGCTAGCTATGCAGTGTTGATACGTAATAAAATGTTTATACAAATGAGATGTAAGCATTCGAGTTGAAAATGAAATTAGAGTTATGTATATTTCCAGAGTTTTCCCCTAATTCCAGTTATTTTTAGTCCAGCTTTACAATTTTTACTGGATTGAAGGTTTCATTTTACCCCCAGCACTTAACATCTGGCCCGTCGAAAGTATATATCTATATCTCACCTGTACTTAATATTTTTCTTTCAGTAAGTTCCTTTTTGAACTTAAATACTCACGTTAATATTACATTAAGTAAATTATACATTATACATATATATGTATTCTTATATATAAGAGGATGTGTATATATGCACAAAGGTATATATCTAAAACATAAAAATATATGACGTCAGGGGTTTGATAGTCTAGTTAGTTTCTTCTAGTTCCCATTAGAAGAGCTAAAATTCGGGGTGCCTGGGTGGGCTCAGTCATTAAGCGTCTGCCTTCGGCTCAGGGCGTGATCCCAGGGTCCGGGGATCGAGCCCCGCATTGAGCCCCGCATCGGGCTCCCTGCTCAGCGGGAAGCCTGTTTCTCCCTCTCCCACTCCCCCTGCTTGTGTTCCCTCTCTCGCTGGCTGTCTCTCTCTGTCAAATAAATAAACAAAATCTTATAAACAAACAAACAAACAAGCTAAAATTCCGGTACAATTGACATTAAGAATATATTCTTACAACTGAATTTTGCATACTACCAGAGGTAAATATAGTGCACATTCAGAAACACCAATTTAATGTAAATTAGCTTACTTATTATGCAACCCACCAGTGCATTCTCTCTTGAGGTCATGGAATAGACCCACCGCAGTGAGGTAACAGCGTTCACTTCCAGAGAGAATTTAGCCAGCAGAGTGAGTCCCAGTGAGTTCCTTAGCATGATACCATTATTTGCTAATAATGAATATGGAAGCGATACCTAATAATGTTTGGAAGAAGGTATTTAGTATTTCATATTTAGTTGGCTTGATTTCATGAAACTTGAACCTTTATTTTTAATGTTCTGAGGTAAAATTACACATCTCAAATCATAATTATGGAACTTAAATGTATTTCTACATTTCTAGATAACTCAGTCTCTTCGGAAAAACAACGGTAAGTATAGATTCATAGAGAAAAACATGGAGATTGGTTTTCTATTTTGAGTTGTTTTGAAAAACAACTTTTTAGACGGCAATTTCTTCAAGTGATCTAGACTTATCTGGGAAATTTAAGAATTACTCTGAAAACTGCCTGCTATTAGAACTTTGGCAAAAATTACTTCAGCAGAGTACTTAAAAAATTCTTAAATATATATCTTTTTGACCCAGACATTCCATTTTAGAGCTTCTTAGGGGGAAAAAAAAGTGACAATACATAAAGACAAAGGATATTTACTGAATCACCATTTATAGTGGCAAATAATCTTCATACCCAATATTAAGAAAATGGTTCCATAAACTATGATATGCCCATTCTATAGAATGTAGGCAGAGAAAAAAACAACTTAAATCTCTACCCACTCTCCTGATGGCTATTATACATGCTTACATAAAAAAATGCAAGCAGGAGAAAACCATGTACAGTAAGATCTCATTTTTATCAACAACCCTATATCCAGATTTACATTTGAATGAGAAAGAATAATGCCAAAGGTACACATTGGGTTATTTCAGGGACGTCAAAGGGGAGAAGACTATTTAATTCTTGACACATTTTTACATGATTTTACTTATATTAACCATGTATTTCTTCTTTAATTAAAAAAATAGGACATTAAAAATCATTTTCTTTCCAGTAGCAAGAAATGGCACAGTCGTCTTAAGGGGCAGCCATTTTACCTTCTTCACTTGTTACTAAGAAATAATTTTGATGTCATTAGGAAAGTTTATTTTCTGGTAACCATATAGGCATGCCTATTCAGTATTTGGTATGTACGTTTTATCCACATGTTGTTTTTATTAAATGCCACAATTTGCAGATTGACAGTGAAGGGTGACAAAACTTTTGAGCAAATGGAGGCTTACATTCATTAAATTCACAACGCCGTTTGGAAAGCGAGCCAAATGGATTAACAGTGAGCTCACCTCACCAAAGTGCTCTTGTTGACTTGTAATCAATCCTGTTGACTGAACCTAATTAAAACACCACTAGCTTTAATGGGTCTAAGGGGATCTTAATTGATGTTGTACTAACAAACAAACATTTTCAGAGGGAAACTCAAGGCCAAGCTAGATCCATTTTTAACAATGCCAGAAACCAGTTCAATGTATGGCCTTCTGCTGTGGATGGGTGACTGGTCTGGGAGTGGGGTAAATGAATAGGGTCAAAAGAGCCAAAGTTTGAGAACACGTGACTCCATTTAGACACGCCCAAACCACAGGAAATGATGCAAGGACGTGTACTCACATAGCCACTTGGAGAAATATTTGGAAGGGGAACATAGGTTTGGGATGCAACAAAAAAACAGACACCTCTAATTAGCTTATGAATCTTTTCTGTAAATTTCACATTATGCTGTCAAGTTCACTATTGCAAGGATAAAGCAAAGATAAAGACCAGCCCTGTCACCAGTTCAAACGCCACCATCCGAGGATCTAGCATGTGCCACACCTTTCACAAGACAATTTTTTGTCAACCACCTGAAAAGTGGTGTGAGAACAACACAAGTCTAAGATGACCATGGTAGGAATGGTTACCCTGGAGTTATATGGCGCCATCCTAGGAATTAATAACATAAGAGAACAGATGTATTATCAGACCCTTTCAGTATGATGGTGAGTGTCTGAGAGATACGTAACAGGGGCGAAGAGGGCCCAGTCTAAAAGTTCAGGAAATGCTTTCTTGACCAGATGGAAAATGAACTGTATTTGAGCCAACTTTTCCAATTTTAATATGCTTCTATCTAAATATGAAGAAAAGGTGATCCTCACACAGATCCAAGCCAGAGCAGGGAAGGCTCCTTGCAGAGGGCCTGGAGATAGAAGGGGGGGATAATTCTGCCAGGGAGACACCATCCCATCACCAGGCAGTGATTTTCTCCAGAACGAAGAAAGCCCCAGACCTTCTGTTCCTCTCCCTTCTCTTTCTGGAAGCTAGCCCATGAAGATCCCCTGGATTTACCGTAGTATGATCATTCTCTTTAGGAAGGACTGGACAGCTGGGAAGAAAGAAAGGGAAGGAAGAACTTCACAGATGGGCATTCTTGGTGCCTCTCCAGAGAAGAAATTGCAACCACGCCTCAGTGTCATACAAATGACCTCTTCTCTTAAAATTTGGTAGAGACTGAGGAAATCCGCCATAGAGATATCCAGCATAGAGATAAAGCAAGAAGGGGGAGAACAAAGGTATTACTTAGAAAGAAATATACCATATAATTTTCCCCTAGCATTATCCAAATCGAACATTTTTAGAGCACCCGGCCTCCGTCCACAGCTTAGAAACTGGAAAAAGGGGGAAAAAAAGTTTTTCACATTTTTCTTATGCTTTCCTGCTTAAGAACATTTTAGAAAGTACGGTTCCAATCCTAATACATAATTCATTCATTTCTTTTATTCAACAGCACATATATCATGAAAAAGAAGAAAGGGGAGTGATTGCCTTGGGTGGCCTCGACCATACGTAAAATGATCGATGGCAAATGCATTGGAGCCGAACATGTGTAGGTGTTTGTCTCCATTTAATTACCAGGCAAGAATCTTACCAGGAAACAAGAAAAAAATAAGTAATGGAGACTGGGGAAGGAGACAGGGCTGTTTCTACGTCACTTTTCTTCCGGGTACTCAAAGTGTGGGGTTCAAAATACTAATGATTTAGTGAAGCAGGTAAAAGATAGGATTATTTGTAGCTGTTTTTCAAGTGCTGGAAATAAAATATCAAAAAAATAGAGAGTTTATCCACAAAGTGAGGCGGTAATAGGAATGTGACTTCCTCTCCATAAAATCCCTCAAAGCACATCTCTCCCTGTATGACCACTGGACAATACCATTTTAACATTTTTAGTATTTTATGAAAACATTCATTTTTATTATTTTAACAAATTTTAAAGAGTGCAGGACTGAGTCACCAGGAAAATGTGTGGTCTAATGTGCTTTAGAACCAGTAAATATTTAGCCACATTTCCTTTTGTGAGCTAGGTAAACATTCCTATCTATTTTACTAAGCTCTTACCCATTATATTAGTGCCCGTCAGCAATTATACGTATCAAGTCTATAAATGTACAAAGACACTCGACATATTAAGAAAATCATAGCCGGGGCGCCTGGGTGGCATAGCGGTTGAGCGTCTGCCTTCGGCTCGGGGCGTGATCCCGGCGTTATGGGATCGAGCCCCACATCGGGCTCCTCTGCTATGAGCCTGCTTCTTCCTCCCACTCCCCCTGCTTGTGTTCCCTCTCTCGCTGGCTGTCTCTATCTCTGTCAAATAAATAAATAAAAATCTTAAAAAAAAAAAAAAGAAGAAAATCATAGCCCCCAGATGTTCTGTGATAAGCAGATTCTGGTCCTAATTTTATAAACTGTAAAATCTAGCAGTATTCCAGAAATTAGGATACACAACTCTTGCGAATATCTAAAAAGTGACCACTGTAGACTTGGGCTCTTCACTCTTCCCCAGGGAGGAAGACAAAATGCCCCATTATGACTGACCCAAAAGGCTTACATAATACAAAGCAAACCCATATTCAGAGTTTAAGTTTTATAAAGAAGTCTTTGAGTGTATGTTTGCTGTTGTTTTTAGATGCCAATAGGCTTTTCTTTCTTTTCTTTTTTCTTTTCTCTCTTCCCCTCTCTCTCTCTCTCTCCCTCTCTCTCACTTTTGGGGTACAGTTGACCCACAATGTTGCATTAGTTTCAGGTATACAACTTAGTGATTTCATGGTTTATACATTACTCTGTGTTCACCGTAAGTGTAGCCGCCATATGTCCCGTTACGTCCCTATTACAGTATCAATGACTGCATTCCTTATGTTGTGCTTTGTATTCTGTGACGTAGTCATTCCACAACTGGAGGCCTGTGTCTCCCACTCCCCTTCACATATTTGGCCCAACCACCCGTCACCTTCCTCTCTGGCAACCGTCAGTTTGTTCTCTGTATTTACAGAGCTGACTCTACTTTCTATTTATTTGGGGTTTTTTTAGATTCCACGTGAGTGGACTCATATGGTATTTGTCTTTCTCAGTCTGACTTCTTCCACTTAGCATAATACTCTCTAGGTCCATCCACGTTGTCTTAAATGGCATGATCTCGTCCTTTTTATGGCTGCATAATATTCCATTCTGTGTGTGTGTGTGTGTGTGTGTGTGTGTGTGTGTATCCCCATTTTCCTTATCTAATCATCTCTTGATGGACACATAGGTTGCTTCCATATCTTGGCTGCTGTGAATAATGCTGCAATAAACATAGGGGTACATATATCTTTCCAAATCAGTGTTCTCATTGAGTAAATACCCAATAGTGGAACTCTTGGATCATATGGCATTTCTAGTTTAAGTTTTTTCAGGAATCGTCATACTGTTTTCTACAGTGGCCGCACAAATTTACATTCCTAACAACAATATACAAGGGTTCCTCTTTCTCCACATTCTTTTTTTTAAAAAGATTTTATTTATTTATTTGACAGAGATAGAGATAGCCAGCGAGAGAGGGAACACAGCAGGGGGAGTGGGAGAGGAAGAAGCAGGGCTCACAGCGGAGGAGCCTGATGTGGGGCTTGATCCCAGAATGCTGGGATCACGCCCTGAGCCGAAGGCAGACACTTAACCGCTGTGCCACTCAGGTGCCCCTCCACATTCTTTTTTTAATTATTATGTTCAATTAGCCAATGTACAGTACATCATTAGTTTTTGACATACTGTCCAACGATTCATTAGTTGCGTATAACACCCAGTGCTCATCACATCATGTGCCCTCCTTAATACCCATCACCTGGTTACCCCATCCTCCTGTCCCCCCTCCCTTCTGTAACCCTCAGTTTGGTTCCCAGAGTTCAGAGTCTTTCATGGTTTGTCTTCCTCTCTGATTTCTCCCCCTTCAGTTTTCCCTCCCTTCCCCTGTGGTCCTCTGCACTATTCCTTACGTTCCACATATGAGCCATCAGAAAGAAGGAATACCCACCATTTGCATCAACATGGATGGAACTGGAGGGGATTATGCTAAGTGAAGTGAGTCAAGCAGAGAAAGACAATTATCATATGGTTTCTCCACATTCTTGCCAACACTTGTTATTTCTTGTCTTTTTGATTTGAATCATCCAAGAGTGATCTGGTCCAGAGCCATCATGCAAAGGATGTTCCCTTTCCAGTCTGGTTGTAGTCTGTGAAGCCCCAGTGGCTAGACCTTCTCTCAGACTGTTTTACCCCCTCCATGCTGGAGAATAAAATCCATCAAGGAATCTAAGTTCTTTCCTGGGTGTCCCAATGCCAGAGTGGATCCAGTCTTTTGTGACAGTCTGGCTAACTCTCAGGGTACTGGAAACCTACCTTGTAGATCTCAGGCCTCCAGTTTAAGTAGAGTGGCAGGTAGAGAAAGTCTGAGAAGAAAAGCAAATGAAATCATCCTGGGGTCACAAAAGACCCCAGTGGGATAAATCTAATATCAGATACAATCCGTTCAGGGGGGGAGTTGCTTAAGAATGCCATGCAATGTTTCTTCCTCTGAGTTATAAAGAAAAAAAGATTTACTAGCAGCCTTCTGATCAACTAAAGGGGGAAAGGAGGCATTCATAGAGGAGGGTTCATGTGTCCTTATCCAAAACTCTTATTTCCACATGTAATAGTACCAAATTATAACCAGATGCTAGACTTTTTTTTTTTTCCTTCTTCTTAAATGGGAAGATTCAAGCCTTGGAAACACTGGTGAAATAAAGTGCCCATCACAGAGGGTGTGGTTTGGAGAAATTGATCCTAACTTAAAAGCTTTAATTAATTGTCCCACATCAGCAGCCAATAGATTAATGCTTTTGTTCTTGGCATTTACCTTTATAAAAAATACATGGGCGCAAAATGTGAAGAAATAAAACGGATGATGAATGTACCCACATTTCAAGATGGAAAGGAGAGAAGAGCAATGTTGTCAAAAACCCCATGGGAGAACTCAGTATTTCCCACTCGGAAGGTACTTATCATACGTCCTGCCCGTTTGCTCAACTATGTTCACTATTTTCGTTTTTGCAGAGACTTAAACCTACTTGGGATAAGGATACAAACAAGCTTTTGGATGATTATTGGAATGCTAAGAATTGCTTTTCTCATTTTTTGAACCTAACACCATGCCCCTGTGGTACACACTGGTTTTATAAGGGGACTTAACTTTTTAGGTTCACAGCAAAATTGAGTGGCAAGTACAGAGAGCTCCCTTTTGCCTCTGCCGTCATGTATGCACAGTCTCCCCCATTATGAACATCCCTACCAGAGCAGTACATTGGTTATAATTGATTGAACCTACTCGACAAGCCACCAGCACCCACAGAACTATGGTTCACGTTAGGTTTCATTCTTGGTGTCATACAGTCTGTGGGTTTAGACCAATGTGCACTGACAGGGACCCACAATGATATCCTACACAATAGTTTTCAGGGCTCTAAAAATCCTCTGCCTATTCATCTCTCCCCTCCCCTAATTCCCTGACAACCAATGATCGTTTTACCATCTTCATAGTTTTGGCTTTTCCAGAACATCGTACAGTTGGAATCACAGAGTATGTAGCCTTTGCAGACTGCCTTCTCTCACTTAGTGATATGCATTTAAGTTTGCTCCGTGTCTTTTCATAGCTTGACAGCTCATTTCTTTTTAGCACTGAATAATATTGTCTGGATGGACCACAGTTTATTTATCTATTCACCTACTGAAGGACATCTAGGTTGCTTCCAAGTTTTGGCAGTTACGAATCAAGCTGCTATAAACATCCATGTGCAGGTTGGTGTGAACATAAGTTTTCAAGTCCACTGGGTAAATATCAAAGAGTGTGACTACTAGATTATATGGTAAGGGGATGTTTAATTTTTTAAGAAACAGCCAAACGGTCTTCCAAAGGAGCTGTACCATCTTGCATTCCCACCAGCAGTGAACGAGAGTTCCCGTGGCTCCACATCATCACCAGCATTTGGCGCTGTCAGTGTTCTGGATCGCGGCCATTCTAAATTAGTATCTAGGGGTATCTCATTGTTTTGATTTGAAATCCCCTGATGCCATAGATTGTTGAATATATTTTCACAATTTTCATCAACTTTGCATCTTCTTTGGTGGGGCGTCCGTTCAAGACTTTTGCCATTCATTCATTCATTCATTCATTCATTTATCTATCTATTTAAAAGATTTTATTTATTTAACAGAGAGAGACACAGCGAGAAAGGGAACACAAGCAGGGGGAGTGGGAGAGGGAGAAGCAGGCTTCCCGCTGAGCAGGGAGCCTGATGCGGGGCTTGATCTCAGGACCCTGGGATCACGCCCTGAGCCGAAGGCACACTTAATGACTGAGCCACCAGACACCCCTGCCCATTTTTAAATGGGGTTCATTTTCTGCCTGTTGAGTTTTAAGAGTTCTCTGTATATTTTGGGTAACTGTCCTTTATAGATATATCTCCAGCAAATAATTTCTCCCAGCCTGTGGCCTGTCTTCTTTTCTCTTGACACACTGAGTTTTATTTGTCATAGAGAAAAGGCGCTTATTTGGGGAAATAGGACATGGCTTTGACAGTCTGTCTCCTCAAGTTATGCTGCAGATATCCAATTTATAATTCTAGAAAGAAATATTTTCTGGCTCCTCCCACGTTCAGAAAAGCAGGTGTTTCATCCAACCTATGATGATCCTGTTCACAAATTAATGTGATTAGACTTTCACTCTTCAAACTCTCTTTTATTTCTCAGTGACTTCATTACTCTTTTCCTACCATTTCAAAATTGACAGGTTTTAACATACAGCGGATCTTTGCTGGAAATCAGCCGTAAACTGATCTTTGCCAGGGAGGGCTAGGAGAGGAGAAATAAATTGGAAAGGGAATTTCTGTCCCTTCCTTTGGAAGGAAGGGGCATATCCCTCCCAGATGCCCAGCTGTATGTGACTCTATGCAGAGATACTTTCTTTGGGTTATTACTGGGACAGCCACAAGGAAATATTACTTAATCGTTAATGCTATGCACTCCAAAGAGAAAAGCCTGAATCTCCGATAGGGAAGAGAACCGAGAGCAATTCCTATTTTACTATGCCTCATTAGAGCACTCGAGAAGGTTTAACAAAAAACAAGTGACTGAGAGGAGCCCAGAAAACAGATCTGTCAGGTATGAGATGGTTTAAACGAGGTCCTGCATGAAGACAGACAGCTGATCCTCTATGCCAATTCCACCTTTCTTTACAAGAGGTGTGGTCCTTGGTTCTGGCTGCAGTTGAGCCCTGAATATTTCAAGAGCTAGAGCTCAGCTGGTAACAGCAGAGAAATGTCAAAAGGTCACACTAAAATCCCATCAGAATCGATCTTCTTTAATGTGCTGACCTCTTCCAGACTCCGATCATAAAACTAATGACTTTGTTGATAAAAACACAGAGTCTCACCCAGGTCTACACCTTCAGACCATACTGAGAGGCTGGAGGTAGGGGCAGTTACCCAGAAGTCACCTTGTGTCCTATCAGAAAATTCCAGAAGGAAAGACCTCTCCTTACCAAAATGAGTTGTAAACAGAACCTCTAACATAGGGCTTATAAAAAATTCCCCCACATCACAAAAGAGAACAATTATCATGAAGAAAAGCATGCCGCTTCATATTATTTCCTGTGAGAAAAAAAGAACTATGAAGACAATGTCTAGTTCATATCATCACTAATCTTTAATAAGGGACACAAGCCAGGGACTTCCCAGAAGGCTCTGGTCCACAGAAGTGTGCTACCTGACTTCACCTAACAATGAATACTATATATAAAAATTATAGGCATTCCCTTATTTTAAAATAAAATCTGGATTTCTTGCTTCTTTTGTTAAATGGAGAGATCTGGCCGTATTTGGTCCTTGTCTCCAAGAACCTGGGGAGCAGCCACTCCCTGAGATGGGCTTGTGCACCCACCACTCTTCAGATCTTTGTCACACACTGGACTCCCATTGTATGTCACCCACCTGATCCCTGGAGGAATTTGGAGTCGCATTGGTGATATATACCACACATGGACTCAAGGAAGCCACAGGAGCCTCGGGGAGTGATTTGCAGTTAAGATAAAAATGCAAGGTTTGGACATATGGAAGGGTAGAACGAGGACCTCCATACATCTGCTCTTCCATAAAATCAATGAAAGTACAAGCAAATTTGTCAAAATCAATGTTTTTAGAACTCTGGGAGTTAACACAAGGTTGCCAACAGTCTGAGGAGCAATGTATTGAAGAAAAGCTACAAGACCTCAGTAAGAATGATAGGGACTATAGCATTTTAGCTGGTCCTGTTTCCATCCTTTTCTTTGTGGTTCCATGTAACCTTGAAAACCAGCAGCCTCGCAACCACAGCAGCTGGGAAAACCAGCAGTCTGGCTGCCAACACAGGGGGGTTATGTGGGGGCTGTGTTCTTCCACAAGCCCCATCGCCAGGGCATTGTTAGTATTTGTCTCATGGGTCCCTGGAAAACCCTTTGTATGACATTGCCGTTCTCTGACCTGACTTGAAGCTTACTCTGTGGGAAAAGCCCCATCCCCTGGATTTTTGTTTTTGTTTTTTAAAAGCAGTTATGAACCATGAGAGACTGTGGACTCTGGCAAACAGAGGGCTTCAGAGAGGAGGGGGGTGGGGTATTGGGATAGGCCGGTGATGGGTATTAGGGAGGGCACGTATTGCATGGAGCACTGGGTGTTATATGCAAATAATGAATCATGGAACATTGTATCAAAAACTGGGAATGTACTGTATGGTGACTAATATAACAAAATAAAAATCAGAAAAAAATTAAAAAATAAAAGCAGTTATTGTTTAATAATGCAGCTGCTGGGGCTCCTGGGTGGCACAGTGGATTAAGCATCTGACTCTTGGTTTCCATTCACGTGGTGATCTCAGAGTCCTGAGATTAAGCGCCCCCCCACCCCCGGTCAGGCTCCGGCTCAGCAGGGAGTCTGCTTAAGACTCTCTCTCCCTGGGGCGCCTGGGTGGCACAGCGGTTAAGCGTCTGCCTTCGGCTCAGGGCGTGATCGGCGTTATGGGATCGAGCCCCACATCAGGCTCCTCAGCTATGAGCCTGCTTCTTCCTCTCCCACTCTCCCTGCTTGTGTTCCCTCTCTCGCTGGCTGTCTCTATCTCTGTCAAATAAATAAATAACATCTTTAAAAAAAAAAAAAAGACTCTCTCTCCCTTATGCAAGCTGGTAGAGCCACTTTGGAAAACAGTGTGGAGGTCCCTCAAAAAGTTAAAAAATAGAGCTACCCTATGATCCAGCAATCACACTACTAGGTATTTACCCCAAAGATACAAATGTAGTGATCCAAACGGGCACATGCACCCCGATGTTCATAGCAGCAATGTCCACAATAGCCAAACTATGGAAAGAGCTCAGGTGTCCATCGACAGATGAGTGGATAAAGAAGATGTGGTTCATATATACAATGGAATACTACTCACCCATCAAAAGAATGAAATCTTGCCATTTCCAACAACGTGGATGGAACTAGAGGGTATTATGCTAAGTGAAATGCCAAAGAAAGACAATTATATGATTTCACTCATATGTGGAATTTAAGAAACAAAACAGAGGAGCATAGAGGAAGGGAGGGAAAAATAAAGCAATACAAAACCAGGGAGACAAACTATAAGAGACTCTAAACCATAGGGTTGCTGGAGGGGAGGGGGATGGGGGGATGGGGTAGCTGGGTGATGGGCATTAAGGAGGGCACGTGATGTAATGAGCACTGGGTGTTATATACAAATGGTGAATCATTGAACTCTCCCTCTGAAACTAATAATACACTATGTTAATTAATTGAATTTAAATAAAATTAAATTTTTAAAAAAGACTCTTCCTCTTCCCCTCCTCCCTGCTCTTTCTGTCTTTCTCAAATACATAAATAAACCTTAAAAAAAATAAGGCTGGGAAGCCTGGGTGGTTCAGTTGGTTAACTGTCTGACTCTTGATTTTGGCTCAGGTCATGATCTCAGGGTCCTGGGATCAAGCCCTGTGTCAGGTTGCCCGGTCAGCAGGGAGTCTGCTTCTCTCTCTGCCCCTCTCCCTACTCGTGCATGCTCTCTCTCTCTCTCTCTCTGTGTGTCTCAAATAAAATCTTAAAAAAAAATAATGCAGTTGCTTAAGGCTGGGATATCAGTTGGGGCAAACAAGAGCCTAACCAAAAATGTTAAAGGAAGATCTGGAGAATGAGATATCTAGACTGCTCTGAGGGCTCTGACTTATTCCTGGAGTTCTAAAACATCACCCTAATGTTCAGGGTTATGCATATGCCCCAGAAAGATCTGAGAGGTCCTTAATCTCTCCTGGCTGACCTTAAAATCCCTGCAGAAACTGGAAGTAAACACTAAGATAGACTTGCAAGCTGCCTCAATATTGAATGTATGCCCCAACACACAGACCCAGACACACACACACACACACACACACACACACACACACACACACACACCCCTCTTCCACCAAGACTAAAAGACTTCTTGGTTCAGAGCATTTAAGAAATCACTATTTAATCATTAACTGACTCCTAACCTAATGGAGTACAGATTTCAGTGGCCACACGCTGTACAGAATCAAGCTTCTATAGACTGAATTCTGACCTTGAAATCACTTGTTCTCTTCTCAGAATGCGATTTGACCCAGGTCCTGTTAAAATATTTTGAATTAAGCCAGAGGTCCTTCTACGTGTATTGTGATTCCTTGTCACCGTTTGCTGGGATTCAGTCCAACTATATAAAGATGTTTACTGTAGCATTATCTGTGACATTTGGGATTTGGAAGGTAATTTAGGTATTTGTCACAGGGGAATGGAGAGACTCCATGGAGGCATTCTGTGAAATCCTACGCAGTGAAAAGAAGCAATGAACTAGAGGGACATATAGTACAATGGATGGATTATAAGCAGTCAAAACTGCATGAAAAAAATAAAGCAGATTGAGGGCTGTAAGGCCTCACACGTGCATGCAAAAGAATAGTATGTGTTTTGCAATAATTTATACGAATAGAGGGTACACATCGAGAAGAGTGAAGAAAAGTGACAAAACAAGGATGGTAATCAAATCTGCATTGGGAGGTGAAAGAGAATTAATCTTATAAAAAATCCAATCAGAGGTGAAAGATTCTGGGGAGATGGGGTTCCTGGACATGTGGAAAGCTAGAGGCACAGATAGGACCCAGGTACAGGTGCACAGGGAGGCTACCTTTTCTCTCTGCCTCTTTCCCTCCTCCAGTGATGAGCAGATGTGCTTCCTGGTGCTCAGCATGGCTCAACAACATGAAAAACCATGTGGGTTAAACCTTCTCTTGAACCAGAGTATATGATGTGGACTCTAAGCCCTTCTGAGAATGGTCGTATAAACCTGAGTTTAAATGGACGATGGCCTCCTGAGAATTTTGATTTTTATTAATGCCAACAAGATTCCACCTCGGTGCAACACCCCACTGGGAAAATTCATGTCAGGTTACACTTGATGTTACTAACACTTACCAGTGTTTAAATCATGGGTTCTGCCTGTTAGAAAAAAAAAAAAAAAAAAGGCTTGCCTACCCCAAGATTGCTAAAACTGGTTACAATCCGGAAAAAATGTTAACACCCTGTATGTGTTGCTGCACTGATCCCATGGTGAGAAAATGTCATAAACCAGAAGACAGGGATTACGTTTGGCTTATTTGGCTGAGTTGGACTATAAACAAGGCCACTAATTATTATAAGAATGAGTTTGGGCCTTAAAATCACATGCACCCATCGGAGAATGGGGTCTGACCCAGGCCTTACTACTTAAGGTATTTTGTCCAAGGCTGATGTCCTTCCTATGTATCATGATTCTTTTTTTTTTTTTTAAGATTTTATTTATTTGACACAGAAAGAGAGAGAGAGAGAGAGACAGCCAGTGAGAGAGGGAACACCAGCAAGGGCAGAGGGAGAGTGAGAAGCAGACTCCCCGCTCAGCAGGGAGCACCATGCAGGGCTCGATCCAGGACTCTGGGATCACGCCCTGAGCCGAAGGCAGACGCTTAACGACTGAGCCACCCAGGCGCCCCTATGTATCACGATTCTTAACAACTGTTTGCTGAGATCCAAGCCAACTGCTTGACGAGTTTGTCCCCTCCACTTAGCCATCCGAAAGAAACTTTTGAAAAGAGTAAATCTTGTCCCTATCCATTTTAAGTGAACTCATCTAGCTGTCTTCCCAAACTGTGGTGTGAATTCCGTGAGTACAAACCTACATTGGTTTAAAAGTTTTGCACCCTTCCCAGTGAACTTGTACATCGTGGTTCTTAAAAACAACATGGGTATAAGAAGTGTATACTACATATTTAAATAGGCATGCATAAATGATTACCAGAAAGTAAGCTTTCCTAATTACACAGACATTCCTCTGATTTTCCCATCAGGAAAGACATAAAAATACAGTGACGATCAGCTATGGAGATAAAGAATTAAACAGAGCTTTCATTTGACGTCGTGGGTAGATACGTGCTCAGGAGCAAAGAGGGGAAGAGAAGCCTGAGAAAAGAAAAAGTAAACTTTGTGGAGGAAATGGGCTCTATAGAAACTTGCAAATGAAGGAAGAGACAGGGCTTGGCGAGCTAGAGGTGATGGCATTGTATGTCAGGGCACAGCAGGGATTACTCTGGAACAGTGATACTCTCAGTAAATTCAGATGGGGTTTAATAGATGAGGCTAGAAATAGCAGACAAGCTAAGATGGCGACTAGGGGGGAAATCTCAGTAAATAAAAAAGCCTAGTACTCAGGCAGTCACCACAGACCACACACAAAAGAAAAGGTTGAGGATCTGAGCACCTTCAGAAATGACTGATCGGTGCTTCAGCCCAGACTCTTGACTAGAAGTCTTAAAGGACCAAACAGTCCACCACAGAGTAGATCCCAGTCAATAAAAAATAGGAAAAGTACTTACTAAGTGCTTATTAGGTACTGAGTAACACTGCATCTTCTGTTTTCCAAAAGTCAGAGCTTGGTTTGCTATTTTCTCTCCACTATATATAGATGTTTGTATCCTTGAGGAAGACTTCATTTTTTTTTTTTTTGCAGTTGGCAAAATTACCATAATGCCTACTAACAGTGCCATGCATTCATTATACCCAGTGCAGTTTGAGTTCCAGAATGAATTTACTACATTTTACTAAACTAAATTTCTTGAGCTAAATACTGTATACTTACCCAGGCCAAACTTTTTTCTTTTTCTTTTTTTTTTTTTTTTTTTTTTTTAAAAGTAGGCTCCATGCCCAGCATGGAGCTCAACACGGGGCTTGAACCCAGGACCATGACATCACGACCTAAGCTGAGATCAAGGGTCAGACACTTAACTGACTGAGCCATCCAGGTGCCCCTAAGTTTTAAGTATGAGAGTGGACCCAATTATTCTGAGCATTCTGAAAGTATGAGAGACTTTTCAGACCAGCAGGAACAAAGAGTATTTCTCACACGGAAATATGTGTTTTGAGTTTCATGTGTATTTCATCCCCACGCTTTGTACTGCCTAGATTTTTTACAGCTGCGTCGGCAGACTACGCCGCGCACCTCAACCCAAAGTGCTTTGGTGAACACAAAATACATTTCTGAATAAGGTTATTATTTTTGGAAAATAGCTGCTCTATTGATCCCATATGGGATGAAGCAACTATGGTCTCTGAACTTCTAATTTAAAACACATATTCATATGTATATATGTACAGATCTTTTTCAATTTATGATGTGGTTACATCCTAATAAACTCATCATAAATTGAAAATATCATGGGTCAAAAATACATTTCATATACTTAACCTACTGAACGTCATAGCTTAGCAGAGTCTACCCTGAATGAGCTCAGAACACTTACATTAGCCCGCGGTTGGTCCAAATCATCTAAGACAAAGCCGATTTTATAATAAAGTATTGAATATTTCATGTAACATATTGACTACTCTACTGAAAGTGAAAGCCAGAATGGCTGCATGGGTACAAAATCGTCGAAGTATCTGTCGTTTACTCTTGTGATCACGTGGCTGACGGGTAGATGTGGCTCACTGCTACTGACGAGTCTCACGAGAGAGTGTCATAAGGCTTATCACTAGCCTGGCAAAAGATCAAAATTCCAAATTCAAAGTATGGTCTCTAATGAATTCATATCACTTTTATACCATCATAAAGTCAAAAAAATCGTTGTCAAACCACCTTAAGTCAAGGACCATCTGTATAGATGTACACACACACACACACATTTTTTTAAAGGATTTTATTTATTTATTTGTCAGAGAGAGAGAGATTGAGAGAGAGCACAAGCAGGGGGAGCAGTGGAGGGAGAAGCAGACTCCCCATGGAGCAGGGAGCCCTACACGGGGCTCCATCCCAGGACCCTGGGATCATGACCTGAGCTGAAGGTAGATGCTTAACCTACTGAGCCACCCAGGTGCCCCCCCCCAACACACACTTATAAATGGGGGGTGAGGAGATTGCTTGTGCCTGTTCTGGGTCTAGGTACTATGAGCTTAATGAAATAAAGCACGAAGGAGGATCTAATTGAAAATCCACAAATAAGACTTCTGGTTTCTGGCTCCACATGTAAGGAGCTTAGAAGTCACCACTCTATCCTAATTATTCAAAGCTGAGCGGACTGAAAAAAATCAATAATTCTTCTTGGATCCATAGAGAGGAGAGGACACAGGACAAATCACTGCCCCCAAGATTGGAGAGACAGAGAGGTAAATATAGAGACACATGGCTTACTAGAGCAGAGACTTAGAGCAAGCAGAAACTACTGTGAGGAACCAATGTGAGGGTAGAAAAGCCCGAACTGTAATTAATGAATTGCTGGAGGCTTAGCATGGACAACTCTGAGAGTTAAGATCTCCAGGGGGCCCCAGTTTTGGTGGGGGCGGGGGGGGTCATCACAATATTGTGAGATTTGCTTTTAGCAGCTCAACCAGATTCCCATAGTAAACACAGAGGGGGGAAAAAAACTACCTTGGGTTTGGGGCCAGAGGAAGAGAAGAAGAAGCATTTTTCAATACCTCAGAGTACAGTTCTTCTCAACAAAGGGAAACTCATGAACCCGAGCCTAAGGTGCTGGGTTATTATGAAAGCCTAACTGCCCTGGGGATGGAAAATACCCAAATCCAATGCCTTCTAGCCATTCTGTCTCACCTAAGGGGGGAGGAAAAATCTGAGAAACACTTGTGAAGTTCACAGTTCGGAGGCACAGGCTCACTGAAACACTGAGACCTAATCATAGGGCTGTCAGGGTTTCCCTACCACAAAACATGACTAAAGCCTATTTACAGGAGATCCTTTTACCCAGTATGTCACGTCCAGCTATCAAGAAAAAATTACAAGGACAGTGATTATAAAGCAGTGCTTTATAAAATGTTTGTCTTCCCTCCAACAACAACAAAAAAAAAAAAAGAAGAAGAAGAAAAAGAAGAAGAAGAAAAAGAAAAAAGTCACAAGGCATACCAAAAAAAGCAAAAAACACAGTGCAAAGTGAGAAAGCAAACATCAGAACCAGACATGAAAGGAATGTTGGGATTATCAGATGGGGAACTTAAAACAACTATGATTAATTAATATGCAAGGGCTTTAATGGATAAAGTAGACAGCATGCAAGAACAGATGGCTGATGTAAGCAGAGAAATGGAAATCTCAATTAAAAAAAAAAACTGAAAAGAAGTACTGGAGATCAAAAACACTAACTAAGGAAGGGTGCTTCAGATCAGGCTTATTAGTAGACTGGACGCAGCTGAGGACAGAATTTCTGCACAAGAGGATGGATCAGCAGAATTCACAAAATCCAAAAAGCAAAAAGAACAAAGACTGAAGAAAAGCATAGCAGGACATCCAAGGATTATGGGACAATTACAAAAGGAATGGGAATACCAGAGGAGAAGAGAGAGAGAAAGGAACATAAGTAGTACTGGGAAACATATTGGCTGAGAATTTCCACCAAATTAATGTCAGACACCAAACCACAGATCTAGGAAGCTTGAAGAACATGAAACGCGATGAATGCCAAAAAAGTGACACCGAGGCGTATCATTTTCAAATGACAGAAAATCAAAGATAAAGGAAAAAACCCTGAAAGAAACCAGAGGGAAGAAAACTTCCTAGCTATGGAGAAGAAATGGTAAGAATTACGTCTGACTTCTCAGAAACCACACCAGCAAGAAGAGAGTGGAGTGAGGCACTTAAATGTTGGGAGGGAAGAAAAAAAAAATCACCTAGAATTCTGTACCCTGGGAAATTATCCCTCCAAATTGAAGGAGAAATAAAGACTTTCTCAAACAAAACTGGGAGGGAGTTTGCTGCCATTAGACCTGCTTTGCAACAAATGTTAAGAGTTCTTCAGGGACAAGGAAAATCATACAGGTCAGAAGCCTCGGGTCGAAATAAAAAAAGGAAGAACACTGAAGAATGAATAAATGAAGGTTAAAACAAAGTCCACACAGGGACCATGAGTAAAATGGAAGTATGAGCACAGGGAACAGTCTAGGAGACTGAGAAGCAACTTTGTCTGGTTGGGTATCATTTAGATGGTAGGAGAAGCTCCATGGCCCACGCTGTGATGACAATGTGGAAAGATGGGCATATGCAAATGAAGGGAGGTAAGAAAGGAAGCAGCTTTCACAAACCTGTCTACGGAGAGTACCGGGTGTTATACACAACTAATGAATCACTGAACATGACATCGAAAACTAATGATGTGCTGTATGGTGGCTGACTGAACATTAAAAACAAAACAAAACCTGTCTACCATTTCTGCAGTAATAGAAATTCTAAATGGTCTCCCTACTGCTACCGTTTCGCCCAATTATCCTTCATGTATTACTCATGCTGACTTGATTCCAATTACATCAGCTGCTAAGAGCCTTGATTCTAATCCATGCCCTCCATCTAACGTGGTCATTTATGAGATCCAAGACCCTTTGCCTCTCTGGGCCCTAGTGTCTTCATCTGGGAAATGGGGACAGTTAGTTAGCCTAGGTAATAATTTCTGAAGATCCCTGTGGTTTTAAGATTCTTTGTTCCAGGGGCGCCTGGATGGCACAGCGGTTACGTTTGCCTTCGGCTCAGGGCGTGATCCCGGCGTTCTGGGATCGAGCCCCACATCAGGCTCCTCCGCTAGGAGTCTGCTTCTTCCTCTCCCACTCCCCCTGCTTTGTGTTCCCTCTCTCTCTGGCTGTCTCTATCTCTGTCAAATAAATAAATAAAAAAAAAAAGAAAAGATTCTTTGTTCCAGTTAGAAGAAATCCAAGACTTATAAGAAAATTTTTGGAAAGTGTTTTTCTGCTATAATGTTGTGCAAATATCTACGGTAGAGACAAGGGTTGTAAAACCAATGTCCATTTTACAGATTAATTAGCAGGGTGGTTTGATGGGAATAAGAGAATAAAAAGTCAAGAATTCCTTTATGCATTCAAGTAGGAAGAAAAAGCAAGAGTCCTCTGGCCACCAGGATACCAAATTCCTTGATGTATTTCTCATTCAAATCAATTTTCTTTTTTTCTCTGCCACAATACTTTCAGACTTCCAAGCAAAGATACAAAGCCTCCCCCGATCCTGTTCACTGGAAGAGGCCTGTCCGTACTCTCAATTCCTGCTGGCCCTCACACCTCTCCCATGGCTCTCCTCACTTTCCATACTGCATTATAATTATATGAATACAGATGTGACCTTCCTTAGTAGACCAAGTGTTTCTTGTATTTCTTATTTATCCCTATGCCTTGCAAATAGAAGACATCCATTATGAATGAATAAATGAACGAACGAATGGGAGGGAAGGAAGGAAAGAAGGAAGCAGGCAACAAACTCATGGCAACACATCCAAATCTCTAAAAGAACCAATGATTCTTAAGTATAGGAACAGTGTGAACAGCGAGAACTGCACCCAGCAGGATACCCAGTTGACTATAAAGACAGGGCTCAACATCTCACTTTGAAGAAGAAATGATCAGGCACATGATGAAGGAATAACAGAAAACTTGTTAGTTGAGCCCCGTCTGGCTCATTTAGGATTCAAGAATGCCTTGGCATGCCTGGCAACGCTCCTCAGGGATCGGGAGTTATATTTAACAGTAGTCTGTAGGCACCTTAATCCTCCTCCCCGACTCAGACCTCAGTCATGAATGTCACAGCTAAATAGTTCTCATTCTCTCCTCCAAACTCACAATCATTTCCCGCTATTCCTTTTTAAAGAGAGTGCTTAACCAGAACAGGACAAGATCTAGACTTGATAAAAGCTGAGTGCTTCCCGCCACCAAATCCTTTGGTATCAGAATCTGAAATTGGAAAATGTACCTAAATGAAAAACAAAGCAAAATACTTTAAAATTTATTTTTATCTTTCTCAAAACAGGTATTAGCATAACTATAGTGATCAGCAATGGGTTATTGTGCAAGCAAGCAAAAAAAAAATCCTTCAATTTTTTTTCTATACACCTTATTGATACTTGACCAGTTTTTCCACTAATGCCCTTTTTTCATTCCAGGATCCACTATAGAATACTATATTGCATGTGGCTAATTTTTTAAAAAGATTTTATTTATTTATTTATTTGACAGAGAGAGACACAGCCAGCAAGAGACGGAACACAAGCAGGGGGAGTGGGAGAGGAAGAAGCTCCTCCCAGCGGAGGAGCCTGATGTGGGGCTCGATCCCAGAACGCCGGGGTCACGCCCTGAGCCAAAGGCAGGTGGTTAACGACTGCGCCACCCAGGCGCCCCAACATGTGGCTAATTTTTAATACATTTGATCAATGTTTCTAACACAAACTTTTAAAAATTGAAGGGTAGTTGACATAAGATTGAATTCTTAAAGACAAACCACTCACTGTCATGTAAATCTAGAGAGACCATGAAAACAACTTTCACCTTAGGGAATCAGAAAGAAATACTAAAATGTGACACCTTCTTGTCTACCCGTGTCATACAAACATCTTTGCCACGTGCCTCGGAATGAAAGGGAAATGCTATTGGCCATCAAAGTCAAAGGGCACTTTCTATCTTACACCAGAATAAACTCCAATTGTGAGGGTCTGCTTTGTCCCAATAACACATGACGATGTGCTCCGTTACAAACTATGGAATGATCATTCCGTAGAAGAAAACTGCTATTCTAGCCTATCAGTGCTCCAAAGGCAGTACTGGCTCAGAGGACAGAACCACTACTTTGTACCCATCTACCCTCCTGTGATCTACAGGCATTACTTTTGCTGTCACAACAGTCGGCAAGATAGTATTCAACATAGACCTCTCTAGACAAGGAAATTAAACCCCCAGTGGGATTCGAAACACCTCTTGAAACTTAATGAACACCTGATCCATCTGAATAAATGAAAGCTTCCATTAGGATCTCAATGTTAAATAGTGGACGATGCAATTAACTCCCACCAACAATGTCCCTCTAACTTTTCACTCCACTCCCTTCTCAAAGAACGGAGTCGTAGAAGGATGAGGTCATGATGGAATGTCTGTGGGGTTTTAGATGGAGCGTTTAGTCAGCACAGCAGAAGGAGAGCCCAGACAAGGTCAGAAGCAAGACCTCTTGGCTTCCCCAGTGCAACAGCTGCTTCTGAGGGCTGGCTGGGACCTCCATGAAACCTGAACCAACAGCAAATCAGACGAAGCTGAATAGCCCAAACTCTAGCGTTGTGTCTGGAGCTCAGAGATCATACCCCTGGCCTCTGCTTCCTTTTCCGTAAACTCAATCCATTCTGGCTTCACGTCATTAGACTGCTTTTGTTCTATCCATTTTTTAAAAAGACCCCAACAAGGGATATTCCGGGGAGAGTCACGCCTACTGCTAGGTCCAGGACTACGCTAACAGATATTAGAGATAAAAAAAAATACACTCAAGCCCCAGGTCTGTAATATCAAAAATATGAAAGCCAAGGGCATTTTCTTGGCTTACATTATTTGGATGACTGCCTGGATTTGCTAATTCACTTACCAGGATAGTCTCCTCAAAAATAAACCCAGCCATCTTCTTGAACCCTGAGGTGTTAATCCTTGACCTGCACTCATAGTGACTCAGCTGTCACTTTTCAAAAATCCAAAAGGCTTTTTGTGGGGTCAAACCCATTTATACACATGCATTCTCAGCACCAGGGAGACTGACAGCGGCCACCTGCAGGCATATAAGCAGCAGCAGAACTTGAGGGACTAAACAAGTGGACCCTTCCTGAATGAAAGCAGGAATGATCACACAGGATGACTCGGTATTTAAAAGAATGGGTGATGCTAAGTGGACACAAGAGTAGAGAATGAGAATTTTGATCCCAGGTTTGTTACTGTGGTGAGATCATTGGCAAACCTTTAAGACTCTTTTGGCCCTGTTTCTTAATGCGTAAAAATAAAGAAGTTGAACTCTTAGTATTGATCAAACTATGTTTTATACCTCCCCAGCTCTGGAAAAGGGAAAGAGTTTGTAAGAAGTTGAACTGCAAGATTTCTAAGTTTGCTTTTAACTCTTACATGATTTTGATCTTTTTTTTTTTTTTTAAAATCACATTAAGTGAGAAAAATGGTTCTTCAGACAAGACATCTAGGATGAGAAATGAGACACTCAATGACCAAGCACATGTCACTATTGTGAAGGGTCTTAGGAAATCGTTTAAGATGAATTTGACCTCAAGAAATATAAATGTGCTTAGCATTCTACCTTCTAGCTCCATCCATGTCATTGCAAGTGTCAAGATTTCATTCTTTTTGTTGGCTGAGCAATATTCCATTGTATATAGATGTACCAGTTCTTCTTTACCCATTCATCAGTTGATTGACATTTGGGCTCTTTCCATAGTTTGGTTATTGTTGATAATGCTGCTATAAACATTGGGGTGCATGTGCCCCTTCAAATCAGTGTTGTTGTTTTTTTTATCCTATGGGTAAATACTCAGTATTGCAATTGCTGGGTCATAGGGTAGTTCTATTTTTAACTTTTTGAGGACCCTCTATCCTGTCTTGCAGAATGGCTGCACCAGTTTGCATTCCCATCAACAGTGCAAGAAGGTTCCCCCTTCTCCACATCCTTGACGACACCCATTGTTTCTTGTGGTGCTGACTTTAGCCATTCTGACAGGTGTCAGGTGATATATCATTATAGTTTTGATTTATATTTCCCTGATGAATACAAGTATGATTTCACTAATATGTAGAATTTAAGAAAAAAACAAACCAGCTAAGGGAGCGAGGGGTAAACCAAGGAGCAAACTCTAAACTATAGAGAACAAACTGGTGATTAGCAGAAGGGGGGTGGCTCAGGGGATGGGTTAAATGGGTGATGGGGATTAAGGAGTCCACTTGTTGTGATGAGCACTGGGTGCTGTATGGAAACATAGAATCGCTATATTGTACCCCTGAAACATATTACACAGTAAACTAACTGGAATTTAAATAAATTAAAAAATAAATAAATGAAAACTACCAGAAATATAAATCTTCAGTGCATCTGTGTTGAATAAGGGGAGGATTTTTTTTCTTTCTCTCAGATTTTCAGCAGAACAGCTGATAAACGTTACCTAAGACCCCAGTTCTTTACATTTTGCCATGCTACTACCTTCAGCAAAAGGACCTTTTCCAGCCACTAGCTCTCCTCATGCTCGCCAGAGAGCTGCAGCAGCTCCAGCAATCTCATGACAAACCCAGATGACAATGCCCTGCAGGAAAACCAGGAGCCATGTTTTCCCAGTTGCGTGTGTCTCAATTAATCAGCAAGAAAACAATTCCCAGGAATTCTCAGATTTCCAATCAAGTGTCAGAATTTTGACATATGCCTTGGCCCACGCTAATTATTTGAAAGTAAACAAGGACCACCAGAGTTGGCTTAGTTCAATTCCAAATTCACGCCCTGGCCCTGGAAATGTGTCTGGCTACCCCCCAAGTACATGGCTATGTGGAAAATAAATGCTATTAGAAAAGAAGTAGGGGAATGGCTTTTGCAAGAGAACCAAAATTGCTTCACAGGGAAAGCCTCCAAGCCATCACCATAGTACATTATTTTAAAGGAATTAGCTGGATCAATGATCCATTAATATAAAATTTGATATTGCTCAAATTTGTCACTTATCTAAGAAGGGCATGCTTAGCAAATTAAGTATAATACCAAGGAGGATTGCTGCCTTTTTACAGTCTCTGATGGATTAGAAGGAAAATAAGTAACATAAAAGATTGTCAGCTTGATCTTTACTACATAACCATCTTGCATCTCATTGGAGAAGAGGCACAAGGAGAGCAGAAAAGAGGGTGACCTGTCAGGAGGCTAACTTAATAATATAGACTAGAGGCAAAGAGGTCCTGAACCGAGGTAGATACAGAGGGAATGAAGAGGAGAAGGATTCAGGATTCAAGACATACGTGCAGGAAGAATTGGCATCTTCTGGTGACAGATTGGATGTAGATGGTAAGGAAGAAAAGGGAGTTTAAAGTGATGGAGAAAAAAAAAGGAAAAAAGGGAAGAACAACAACATATCCAAGGGAGGAATGAGAGAAAAATAATGAACCCAGGTTGCTGGACCCAGGTTAAATGTGAGATGCCTATTTCAGTCTGTGCTTGGAGTTCAATCAGATGCTTCCCTAGAGTATCTTTCTGTAGGAAGAGAACACAGCAAGAGAAGAGAAGAATGGGTAAGGACAAAACTTGGGAAGACTGACATTTAAGGAGTGAACAGAACAAGAGAAGTGTTCAGAGGGAGATGAGGTAACTTGGAGAGAAATAGGTCATGCAGGTAAGTAAATCAGTATTTAAAGAGAAAGCATGTGTGCTAAGTTAAACAAGGCTCTGAAGGCATCAACTGGTTTTAGCAATTAAAAAGATAGCTTATTTAGTGGGATCTAGCATTATCGATGTGGGGGTAAAATTGCAGGGACTTCAGGAGTCAATGGTGTAAGTTAAGGGAGTGAGAACCAGGGATTTTGGAGTCCCGAGATTAATAAGAATCACAGGATGCATTTTGTTTTGAGGATGGAGAAACCCAAGCATACGTTCCGGAGCCTTCAGAGAAAAAGATGTTTAAAAACACCAGAAGAGGAGGTAATGATCACATCTAACAATATTTTTTAAAAAATTTTCTAACAGACTTATTAATTCAATGAATTCTTTTTGATTACTCTGATTCTGACACTGGCGATAAAGCAGGAACGAAACAGATAACCAGTAATTTTCTAGTGAAACACCACAGCAACTCAAATTAATTCAAATAAGCTGACAACACACATCTTTTATTTACAGCTCTAAAAACTGTGGGTCTTACTAAAAATTGTGGAAAAGCTTAGGTATTGTACTCTCAAAGTCCCCAGAAGGAAAATATATTCCACGAGACCTTTTTCTGCCCCCCCCATTTTTAAAATGTATTTACTCATTCATTCAGTTACTGAAGCATAATTGACACTAGTTTCAGGTATACAACATAGTTATTTGACAAGTCTATAGGTTATCCTGTGCTCCCAAGTGCAACCCTCAGTCACCATACAACACCATTACGATATCATACACTATAACCCTTATGCCTTTTATCCCCGTGAACTTTTCTTTCCCTGACTGGAAGCATGTACCTCCCACTCCCCTTCACCCATTTTGCCCACCTCTCCAACCCCCTCCTCTCTGGCAACCGCCAGTTTGTTCTCTGCATTTCAGGGTCTGTTTCACATGGCTGTTTTGAACACCTGTTCACAGTACAGTTCCCTGTGGCAGGGGCATCGCTCGTGTCCTCTTTCCTGGGTTTGGTGGAATGCTGGGTCCTCTAAGGCCAACAAGAGGGTTTTCAGATTAGGAAATCAGAAGAAGACTAGACAGAGAAGCTTCTGTGTATCTGATCCTTTGATGTTTACTCGACATTTGTTTCTGAAAGGCAGGGCAGGCTCTTCACAAAGACTCCACAGAGAAGTTGCAAAGGCACTAGCAACAACCCAGCGCAGCGCTCATAGGGGTGTCATACACGTGACAAACAACTTCAGACCAGGAAGCCTTGCAACACGCGCAACACTTGGTGCCACTGTCTCTCACTCCTGTCTTCCCCAGGTCCACCCTAAATGCAGCAACCCGAGTGCCTCGAATGATCTACACTCCTTACTATTCTGCTCATCCTTGCCCCCTTCTCCCTGAGGAGTTGACAGCCTCAGCTTCTTTTCTCAAGGATTTCTCCTCTCCCCTGAGTTCTCAAGTCCCAAATTTGCCACTTCTCGAGAACCAGGGTTCTTCATTCCCCTGCTTCAAACCCAGGTCTCTGCACTGACCACTGTTTATGCTGAAGACACTCTGCCCCTGGGGAAAACCACAGGGCATGTTCCTTAGTCCATTCAGTTCTCTGCTCTAATGTCTTATGAGAAAGGAATTACTCAATCTTCCTGTGAAAAACAGCATATGCCTTCAGTCTCCTTCACCTTCCAGATTCCTTTCTTCGTAGTACTTTTTACTGTGTGTCACAATTATTTGTTTTCTATTCCCCTACCTGCATCCCAGGACCAGAGGATAAATTCCATGAAAGCAGGAAGTTTTCCTGTTGCTGCTTACTGCTATAGCCTTAGGCCCTGTAGCAAAGCCTGATCCATGGCAGCTGCTCAATGATTCTTTACTGGATGGTTCCGCCACACCCCAGTACATCATCAACACCACCTCATGGCTCATTCCGCCTCTTCTTCAAGATCATTTCCTCCAGGATGCCTTGCTGACTTTTTCACTTTTACCTCCCTCCAAATTCAGTTCATTACCTCTCCATCCAAAGCACCTGGTCGCTAAGAAACACATCCCAAATTTCAAAACGTACTGTCACTCACAGAACAGATGCTCTGTACCAAGACATAGTGTCAAGACAAAATAAGCTTTAAAGATTTTAATACCACCTCATTCATAGTACAGTAGGAGATAAGACCCCCAGAACAACTCATTTAAAAGTAAGTCAGAGAAACACTTCCCAGATGGAAATCCACTCTAAAAACTGGCAAAAAATGACCTATGTCAACTTCTTTAGAACCCTGGACATTGAAGACCTGAAAAAACTCCAAGTAGCATTTACTCAAGAAAATTGGCTGAATCTCGGTAAGAACAGCAAGCTTTGTGGCCCTAACAGGTATGAAAACCCTCCGTTTAGCAGACACACGTGAACACAAATGGGTACTCAATGGCCGAGCAACTCACCTAGTTTATATATTCTGACCATGTTCTCCCCAGATCTCGCTTACCAATGTCTACCCTAAAACCACCATATGACATTATCGAGTCCTCCTTCCTCTGTGCCCCATTCCCGTTTTGGTTAGAGTGTTCTTCTAACTTCCCCTTTGGGAGACGTCACAGAGACTCTGTCAAAGCACTGCCCCCAATGAACCCAGCTTTCCATGACCCAGGGGCCCCCCAGCTGGTCTCCAGCAGGGTTTGGGGCTTCAGCCTCCTTCGTGTTTTTTTCTTGTCTCTCGCTCTTTTTTTCCCCCTTTGTATCGCAAAGTGGAACACAAACCCTGAAACAGAGGAGACATGAAGGAAGTGCTCTCTGAATGACTGAGTTTACTCAAGAAAGAAAGTTTGGAGATTTAAAATGTAGCATCTGGAATGCAGCTTGCATTTGGTTTCAACGAAACATTGAATACCTTAGCCCACCGGTCTTTGCCTATTCAGTGAAAGAACAGAAGCCAAGGCAAAGAACACAGGAATGGAACAAAATGCCAAGAACGTTCACTTTAAAAAATACAGAGCGGTATGACAGCAGGAAGAACACGAGCCATGCTGCATGGCCATGGTCACCTCAAATGCAGACACAAACATGGAGTCACGGAGTTTGTCTTATTCATTCATAAGACAGCACATCTCTAACATGGGCTAAGTGGAAATGGCACATTTCACAGACTTGTGTACATTTCTTTCAAGGAAAATATTATAGACATTATCAAGTTAGTAGAGAAGACAGCAATGTGACTACCTTCTCTCTCAACACTTTTTTTAAAAAAAGATTTTATTTATTTATTTTGAGAGCGAGAGAGCACAAGCAGGGGGAGCAGCAGAGGGAGAGGGAGAAGCAGTCTCCCCGCTGCACAGGGAGCCCGATGCAGGGCTCGATCCCAGGACCCTGGGATCATGACCTGAGCTGAAGGCAGACGCCTAACTGACCGAGCCACCCAGGTGTCCAACAGTCTTTTTCTTTTTTTTTTTTAATTCAGACTTTATGGTCTTTCGTCTTTACTCTCTTTGCAGATTCATGGGTGGAGAATAGTGTTTCTCCATGCATGACAAACAGCAATGTCGCGATGAATAGAAGCTGACACGAGGTGTCGGTCTAGGGAGTCACCAAGGAATGATGGAGATGTCACAGGAGAGATGCTACTTTTTTTTTTAAGGTTTATTTATTTATTTGAGGATACCTGGGTGGCTCAGTCGGTTAAGCATCTGCCTTCAGCTCAGGTTGTGATCCCAAGGTCCTGGGATCAAGTCCCATGTCAGACTCCCTGCTCAGCGGGGAGTCTGCTTCTCCCTCTCCCTCTGCCTGCCGCTCCCCCTGCTTGTGTGCTCTGTCAAGTAAATAAAGATTTTACTTATTTGAGAGAAGTTGTTTATTTATTTGAGAGAAAATAAACATTTGTTTATTTATTTGAGAGAAAATAAACATTTTATTTATTTGAATGAAAGAGAGCACAAGCAGGTAGAGGGGCAAAGGGAGAAAATCTCAAGCAAACTCCCCACTGAGGGCAGAGCCTGATGCAGGGCTCGATCTCACAACCCTGAGGTCATGACCCTAACGTGAGCCAAAACCCGAGAGTCAGACACTTAACGGACTGAGCCACCCAGGAGCCTCTGGAGATGCCACTTCTAAGGGGAGGCCATACAGAAAACAGACCTGGGGCCACCGTCCCTTCCCATTTCCTGAGAAAACCTAAATAACAGACCCTGTTATGTGGACTTTCCCAAGATTAGCATTCTGTGTTAAATTTGATGGAGGAAGGGGAAAAGGAGATTAAGGAAGGCAAGGAGAAAGCAAAGGGAAGAAAGAAAAATGTGGAAGCCAGATAAAATGTGTCTGCAGATCACCTGTGTCTGGCACGCTCCCATCTACCAGCTGCTTTCACAGATATGGACATTTACACCCGGAGAATCAATAGGACTAGTCAGTATCAGGAACCAGAACCCAGTCTGCCTTCTTCCAAAGCCTCTCCTTTTCTTTTTTTTAAGATTTATTTATTCATTTTGAGAGAGGAGAGAGAGAGAGCAAGCATGAGCTGAGGGAGGAGCAGAGGGAGAGGGACAAGTAGATACCATGATGAGTGCGGAGCCTGATGTGGGGCTCGATCTTACCACCCTGAGATCATGACCTGAGCTGAAATCAAGAGTTGGGTTCTTAACCACCCGAGCCACCTCGACACCCCATCCTCTCCTTTTCATACACCTTCCTAGTATTGCTTATCACGTGACCACACTCTCAGTAACACAAACATTTCCTCATGGTTCATATACCCCGTCTCCTGGAAATGCAGTGTTGGACAGAATAATGCCACTCTCTGATCCTCAGGGAAGGAAAGCAAAGGTGAGTATACACTTCTCTCCACCTAGAAGTCTTTGATGAATCTTTAGCCTCTAGGGAGGTTTACTTCCAGGATCTTTTACAATAGGACCCAAGAGGCTGGAGAGCCCTCGTAGTCAACAGTTTTTAATACCCCATCTTATCATCAAGTCCAGCCTGGCACAGTAATTTCCTGGTGAGCACACCTCATGACGAATTGCACAAGAAAATATTCGTCATGCTGATGAAGATGAGGTGTGAATAATAGAGAACTTCAGAGCTGGTAGACAGGCATGAGAGCTGAGTGAAACAAACAAGCCAAAACACAACCCACTGTAATGGGCTTCCTCTCCTTTGTTTTTTTTTTTTTTAACTTCCCAGCAAAAACTTATTCATAAAGCTACTTTTGAATATCTGTTTCCTGCGGTGTGTCTAAACAGAAATTATTCCAGCAGGGAGTTTAATTTCTGAATGTCCAGAGGCGCCTGGGTAGCGCAGTCGTTAAGCGTCTGCCTTCGGCTCAGGGCGTGATCTCAGTGTTCTGGGATCAAGCCCCACATCAGGCTCCTCTTCTAGGAGCCTGCTTCTTCCTTTCCCACTCCCCCTGCTTGTGTTCCCTCTCTCGCTGGCTGTCTCTCTCTGTCAAATAAATAAATAAAATCTTTAAAAAAAAAAAAAGAAAATGCTGCCCTCTGAGGCGTGAAAGAAATAGAATAACTAAAGCAACATTGACTCCAGGTCCTAATCACCGGGAACAGAATTTGCAATACTCCCAGTTGATGCAAGCCATGCCAAGGAGGTCGCTGCCCCGTCGATCTATCTTCTAGGTTTTCTGTGTAACTGTGAGCAAATCATCCAACAGGTTTACACATTTACAGAGTGGCTGTGAAGAAGGTATCACCTCTACTCGCGGGCACGGTGTAAGGCTAGAGGAGTAACGATCACGGTGTTATGTATGTATCAATGTGCATGACACCAATGTCACACAACACTGAAAATATCTTTCCATGGCTGCTATTTATCAACAAGCCTCGATCATTCACCATAAGATGACCCAAACAGATAGAATTTAATATTCTGGAAGATCCGATGAAGCACACAGGGTTCAAAACGAGGCATGGAAAAGGGGGTGGCTGAAAAGAAAGTAAATGAAAGCCTGAAAAAAAATGCTGCTGTCTTTGATTTTAAAATGCAATTTCCCAGCAAGAACATACTTAACTTTAAAAGTAGACTTATCCCGAGAGAAGCGTGGGCAGAGGGCAAATTGCGCCTACCCTGTCTTCAAATTTCTGTCTTAAGTGATCTAGGCTCTCTTCAGTGTAGCAATTTCACATTGTTACCATACACTCGTGACCTGAACCAATTCCCACTGTCCAGCCTTCATCATATTGTAGCCTTCCGCATCTCCGAACAGAGCATTTCTTGGCAGAGCAAAGTTACTTGTCCTGGGAGATCAGGTTCATTGCTGGTTCTCGATAATACTACGTCTGGTATAACTATTCCAAGCATTTCTGGAAGACTGTCCTAAAAGGATAAAGTGGTATCTGCGAAAGAGGTTGGGGTGTGACATCCGTTGAAAACATCGATCAGTGCATTAGTGTGGGGCATACACCTGTACTGAGAAGCTACCGTGTGTCCATTGTGATCCTCGGCAATGGAAACAGAGTCAAGAACAGTAATGCCAAGTTTTCTGCCCTCACAGAACTCTCACGTTCCTGGAGGTGGTTGATGCCAAACTGATAGCAAACCGAATGTCAACGAGTCAAGAACCCTATACAGATAATTAAAATAGGATAAGGCGAGAGAGTGACTGGGTGCTACGATCGTACAGGGAGGTAGGGAAGGTACTCCGAGGAGGTAATATTTAAGCCAAGACGTAAGTGTCAAGAGATAAATCTAGGATATCCGGGGGAAAAGAAAACTGCAGGGAGAAGGACCAGCCAATGCAAAGCCTGGAATGAGCAAAGGCTGGAATGAGCTTGGCATATTTGGGGAGCAGAAAGAATGCTGGTGTGGCTAGAGTAAGGTGAGGTCAGAGAAGTGGGCAGTTTCTCAAACCAGAGCAACTATTTTGGATATAAAGAACAATATTGGGGCAATTCATAAAATCTGAATAAGGTTTGTTGATAAGATAATAGCCCTAGATGAACGTAAGTGTTTTGAGTTTTGATTACTGGACTGTGGTTATGTCTTATTAGAAAGTCCTTATTTTTAGGAAATAAACACTGATCTATTTAGGGGACAGGGCAATGCCTGCAGAGAGAGAGAGAGAGAGAGTGTTAACATTTGAGGAATCTGGGTGAAGGATATATGGCAATTCTTTTCATTCACTTTAGACCTTTTTGAGAAGTTCAAAATTATTCCAACGTTAAAAGTTTAAAAATCCTTCAAAAAGGAAAAAGTAGCAATGGGACACATATCCATCAGCTTGGCTAAAACCAAGAAGACTGAAAGTATCAAGGGTAGACAAGACGGTGTGCTCACAGAACCCCCTTTTGGAAGGCTCTCTGGTAGCATTCACTAAAGCTGAACATATATGCCCAGCCTATGCACTAACAATTGTACTTCTAGGTATATACACGGGAGAAATGGTCACAACTGTTCACCAAAATACATGTATAAAAATAATCAAAGCAGCACTTTTTATAATGGTCCCCAGATGGAGACAGCCCAAATATATATCAAGATGGAAAGGGATAAATTAATTAAGCTATGTTCATGTAAGAGTCGTACAATGAATGGTTTGGAACTACCCATCATACAGGTGAGCCCACAAACCATATTTAATGAAAGAAGCTATAAACAAAATAACACGTATTTCATGATTCCATTAATATACAGCTCAAAAACAGTAAAAGCGCCCCATCAGGGGAGCAGAAAGGCAAGTAGAACAAAATCGTATGCTTTTGGGTCTAGATGTTGGTCACATGCCCGTGCTCAGTTTGTGGAAATTCATGAGGCTGTACACGTATTGACACATTTCTAGATACTCCAGAAGTATAAGAAGTTAACAGGTGCACATCCTTAGACAAAATAAAAACGAATTTCAAACAAAACCTCCCTTTATATAAAAATTGACTCAAAATGGGTAACAGACTCAAATGTAAAACTATCAACTATTACAAAGAAACGGGAGAAATCTTCAGGACAGGGAGGGCTGGAAAATAGTTCTTAGACTGGACACCAAAAGCATGACCGATAAAAGGAAAAACTGCTAAGTTGGATTTCATCAAAATGCAAACCTGCCCCACAAAGGAGTCTGCCAAGAGGGCGGAAAGACGAGAAAGTATTTACGAACCCCGCGTTCAACAAAGGACTTGTATCTAGACTATATGAAGGACTCCAGAACTCAACAGTAAAATCCAGAAAATTGAATTAGAAAAAGGACGAAAGGCATGAATAGACATTTCATCGAGGACGGCACACAGAAAACAAGTACAAGAAGAGACCTTCAAAATCATTAGCTATTAGAGAAATGCCAATGAAAACCCTAATAAGATCTCACTGTGCACCTCTTAGAGTGGCTAAAATATAGTAATAACACCAAAAACTGGCAAGGATGTGGAGGAATGGAATCATGCATTCACTGTTGACTGGAATGTAAAATGGCAAAGCCATGCTAGGAAAGAGTACAAGACTTTCTTACAAAACTGAACATGCTCTTGCCATGGAATGCTGTAATTGCATTCTGGGAATCTACACCAGAGACATGAAGACACAAGTTTACAGAAAATCCTGTATAGGTGATGGATAGTAAGAAGGGCACGTATTGCATGGTGCACTGGGTGTTATACGCAAGTAATGAATCATGGAACATTGCATCAAAAACCGGGGATGTACTGTATGGTGACTAACATAATATAATAAAAATTATTTAAAAAAAAGAATGTAAGCTTCATGAGCACTGAAAAAATAAATAAATAACACCTTTTCTGTTTCCATAATTTAAAAAAAAATAAAATAAAAAATAATAAACTGGAGAATAAATAAGTAAATGCCCATAACAGCTGTAGTCATTATAGCCCCACAATGGAAACCTTCAACAGGTGAATGGGTAAATACACAGTGGCATAATCGTACCGCGGAACGGTCCTCAACAAGGGAACTAACTAGTGATATACACAAGAACTTGAATGAAGCATAAGGGAACAATGCTGAGTGAGTGAAACCAGCCAATGTCAAAAAGTTACATGCTGTGTGATTCCATGTATGTAACACTCTGAAAATAACAAAATCATAGAAATGGAGGGTTGGTGGCTACCGATCGTGAAAGAAACCCCACAAAAGCCTCTAGCATGGGGGGCGAGGGGGAATCTCTTTTTAAAAACAGTTTTGAAGCCATATGATAATTGTCTTTCTCTGCTTGACTTACTTCACTTAGCATAATCTTGTCCAGTCCCATCCATGTTGCTGCAAATGTTGGGTGGAGATCGGAAGGAGAAAGAAGGGAAGAATGAAGGGGTGGGGGTAAACAGAAGGGGGAATGAACTGTGAAAGACTATGGACTCTGGGAAACAAACTGGGGGCTTCAGAGGGGAGGGGGGGTGGGGGAATGGGATAGGCCGGTGATGGGTAGTAAGGAGGGCACGTATTGCATGGTGCACTGGGTGTTATACGCAACTAATGAAGCATCAAACTTTACATCGGAAACCGGGGATGTACTGTATGGTGACTAACATAATATAATAAAAAATTTTTAAAAAATAGTTTTGAAAGAAACTAACAGAATTTCTCTAAGTCACACTAGAAGCAAGAATTTGCCGAGTTCTGAAGGAGAAGCATTTTGATTCTAGAATTTCACGCCAAGCAAAGAACTGTTCAGTCCTGAGGACAAAATAAAGAGTTTCACATATACAAAGAAGAAAAGAAAAAAAACTGCCAGCAGAGAATCTCACACAGTTCTAGGACGTTAAATTTTGCTTCATAAATCTGGGAAGGATTCTACATGCACAATTGGTTGGTACTGTACTAATTGTCTAGTCATCGCCACAATTACTCGAACAGAAACACACTATAAATTTAAAAGGATGAAATTCATTGAAAAAAGTTATAACTGTTGTTTAAAGAGTGTATTTATAGGGGTGCCTGGGTGGCACAGCGGTTAAGCGTCTGCCTTCAGCAGGGCATGATCCCGGCGTTATGGGATCGAGTCCCACGTCAGGCTCCTCTGCTATGAGCCTGCTTCTTCCTCTCCCACTCCCTCTGCTTGTGTTCCCTCTCTCGCTGGCTGTCTCTATCTCTGTTGAATAAATAAATAATAAAAAAAATCTTTAAAAAAATAAAGTGTATTTATAAACAAGAATAACCACATCTTGAAGTAAAACTTCCCAAGTCTATTAAAATGTAGATGAAGTGGAGAGGAGAGACCTCCAAGGAAGCCAAAGTCTTGGCTTAAATGGAGGAGAGAAATATTCCAGATGCTGATAAAAAATTATGTTTATTTAGCTGTGCTTTAATAACACTCAAATGTACACTTCATGAGAATACAATCCCATTTCTCTTATTTGCCACAGAATACCGTGGCCCAAAATGTCAGCTGGCACTTAAGATCCATTGAATAAATAATAAGTAAATATGTGAATGAATGAATGGATAAATTCATTCATTTCAGGATAACTCTTACTACAGTGAAATTATTCTAAACATCAGTAATCATAATAAATGCCAGTGGGTTTAAATCTCCACTATATAGCTATGCAGTTGACCATTGAATGACATGGGTTTGAACTGCACGGATCCACTTATATGTGGATTTTTTTCAATACGGTACAGTACTGTCAACTTATTTTCTCTTCCTTATGGTTTTCTAAATAACATTCCCTTTTTTCTTGCTTACTTTATTGTAATAACACAGTGTATTATACACATACAAAATATGTGTTAATCAACTGTTTCTGTCATCAGTCAGGCTTCTGGTCAACCATAAGCTATTAGTAGTTAAACTTTTGGGCCCTCAAAAATCACACATGGATTTTAACTGCATGGGAGGCCACTACCCCTCAGCCCCGCGTTGTTCAAGGGTCAACTGTACTTAACTTTCAAAGGAACTCTATGTACCAGTCATTTTGTTAGCGCTTTTTAAGTGCATAATCTAATTCAATCCTCACATCAACCTTGTGGAATACTTCTAAGCATATTACGTACTCTGAGTATATTGGATAAGAGAAGAACTGGAAACTAGATAAAATTAGTAAACTGATAAAAAAAAAAAAACTACTGGAGAATGTGACAAAAATCCACACATCCTACTTGGAAATCCATATATCAAGAAAAGACCAAGACAATAAAGGCTTTCAATAAGTCTAATATTTTAAACATTTGGTAGAAGGTGTGCCTGCAACTGTCTGAACCCAGTAGTTTTAGGAGGCGGAGAAATGGGACTCTCCTTTGCATGTATTTTAGAATTGTTGGTGTGTCATTCACTAGAAGGACAACATTCAGAGAGTCACTGGGAGGAACCACAGGACCCAGCAGGAAGCTGTGCTCAGAGCTAAGACTCACTACAGTAGAAGGACAACAGTAGGGGAAAGACACATGGGTGGAGTCTGGAGAAACGCACACACAAGCTTCTTTATGCTCTCTCCTTCCTTCCCTGGGCTCCATTCTCTAGCAATGAAAAATGCAGTCACATGTGTGCAGTGCGTTTGCCCGGTGAAGCCTATCAGAGATTCAGTGTCCACCCTTTTTTTATGGGGGCTTGGTCATACAGATACCCTCTGTCTAGCACATTCCACGATTCCAGAATCCCAGAAGAAAATCAGGTAATTCAGCATAAATCAGAGTGATTTCACAGTCTGAAACAGCGAACCACTTACAACAGGGAACTCTTTCATATCAATGCAGGGAATGGACCTAGTGGCGCCAAGATCTCAGATGCCAACCGAGAGCCAACACACAAATGGGTACTCCTAAAGACAGTAGTTTCAGGTCTGCTATGTTAACTCTTTTCTGTGCATTGGTTTATGTAGTTTTCTACGTCTTGAGCTAGTTTTTGTATTCTATATTTACCTAGAAAATAACTTCTTTTGCTTGGGCTTTCAAATTAAAGTTCACATTGTTGTGTCCATGAAATGGCATCTTTGTTCCTCACATTGTTCATTTCTGTGAATCAGTCCTGTGTCAAGTTTACTGTGTTATTAGTCTTTCTTTCCAAAGAATAAGATGTTGGTTTTGTTGATCCATTCAATTCTTTTGTTGTTCTGTCTTTATTTGTGCTTTTGTCTTTACGGAATCCCTTATTATGTGTTTTGCTATTTTTTTTCTGTCTTCTACAGTTGAGAATTCAAATAAAAAGGAAAATGTAAAACCCGTGAACAGCTTTTACAGCACAACTAAGTAACAAGGTATCCATTCCTGGGAATCCCCAAAAACAAATGGTTGAGGACAAATTACCTAAAAGCCACAGGACCTGCACGACATCAGCAACTGTGTGGGAGGAAATGAAGGGGGGGGGAAAAAAACAGGCAAAGGAAGAGAAGCTCCAGATAAATGTCAGGGTAGGGAAATGAGCCAGGGATTCTCATTAAAAAAAAAGAAGAAGAAAGAAAGAAGAACCCGAATAGCATGTCTAAAATGAACGTACACCTGCAAGGCATACTCACAAAAATAAAACTATAATTCTATTTAAAAAGAAGCTAAAATTAATTTAGGAAATCATACAAGATGTGAAATAGAGCATAAATCTGAAATAGTAACACTTGGAAATGAGGTGAAAAAATACAGAAAAATGTGAAATAAAAGCAAATCTGACTTTCAAGATAAAGAATGTACTAGAAGGAACAGAAGAGCAAATAAAACAATAAGCTTAATATAGGTAGAAGGAGAAAAAAAGAAGAAAAATTTAAGTGGAAAACAGTTTTAAAAATTCGTGAGAAAGTAGAAATACAGAAGATAGATAAAAAACATCTAATACCTGGATAACAAGACTCCCTAAAGGAGAAGTTAAAAAAAAAAAAAGCAAGAAAACAGAATACAAAAAAGCATAACGCAAGAAAATTTCTTGAAATGCATATATGTGTGTATATGAAGACATAAAATAACCAAAGGAATTTTACTCTGATAAAATTACTAGAATTTCAATTTAAAAAATTTTAAATCCTTTTGTTAGCTTGGCCAAAAGAGCAAGGGACTTACAAGGAAAATGAAAATGAAACTGGATTATCATCAGACGTTGACAGCAATCTTTTAGGCCAGATGATAATGGAGTAATAAATTTAAGATACCAAATAAAAAATTATAATGTAAGCCAAGATTTTCATTTTCCACAAAATTACTTTCAAGTATAAAGGACACAAACTTATAGACATCATGAATTGAGGGAATACTATCGTCATCAACACTTTATGAGGAATCAACTACAGAAAATGGGTTCAAACAGTTAATGTAGAAAGACATTAATATAAACATGAGTTATAAACATTAAATATATTAAAACAGAATTCTAAATGAGGATTAAAAATGAAAGTATAGTAACAAGTGGTTGTATAGTCCGACAGTGCAGTTATAGTACAATTATATAGAGGAAGAATAGGAAGGCCATATGCTTATGTTCACATTAACCACATTGAAGGTGATAATATTTGTATTGTTTTTCTCAGACCATTGTGTATATAACGGGAATCAGCATTATTTCATGTCTTATCTTACACAGGACTCACATACATGTAGTTCGGAGTATGGGGCTAGGCTAGAACAATGAGCAACATAGTAGCATTGCCTATCCCTAGTACAAATATGGTAGCCTTGAAATCCCAGTTCCAATCACAAGAAACCAGGGCTTCTTGGACAATGGCTAATTCCAGGTCTAGAGCAGAAGATGGATAAGATGATGTCATAGCACACAGGGAGGATGCTCAACACCCATCAACACACTTGGGAGCCAACTTGAAGTGGCTCCCCCCACTGGCCAAATATGGGAAACTTTGAACTTCAAAAAGGATAAGAATTACAATAGATTAAAACTCATCAAATATGTTTGTATCCTTGAGTTCATAATAATTACAAAATAACTGATTAACTTCAGAGGATGACATGGAACCGATCCAATATTTAGAAAATTAGTAATCAAAGGGAAAGAATCGAGCCTTTATCTCAATTAACCAAATAGGAATCAGCATTGCTTACGGATTCCTTCAGCACTGTCGGCCTTGCCGATTATCTCATCTATTGAGATTTTTAAAAAGATTTATTTATTCATTTATTTGAGAGAGAAAGAGAGAGAGAGAGAGAGCAAGTGAGCAGGGAGAGGGGCAAAGGGAGTGGAAAAAGGAGAGAAGCAGATTCCCCACTGAGCATGGAGCCCGACGCGGGCCTGGATCCCAGAATCCCAAGATCATGACCTGAGCTCAAACCAAGAGTCAGTTGCTCAACTGACAGAGCCACCCGGGTGCCACTATTGTGCTCTTTATTTCAACTATTATGTTTCCCATACTAAATATGTCCAGTTGTTTTTCAAATATAACTAAGTTTCTTTTCCTATTGCTTATAGCTTCCTTTATCTCTTAAATATATTTACTACACTTATTTTAAGCTCTGCCCCAATAATCCTGCTGTAGGTTGGGTAAACTTTTCTGTTGATGGTCTTTCTCTTAGAGCTGAGGTCAGCAAACTAATTTTCAGTCAAGGGCTAGATAGTAAGTATTTCGGGTTTCATGGGCCAGATGGCTTCTGTCACAATGACTCAACTCGGCCATTGCAGTGTGAAAGTAGCCGTAGACAATACGTAAATCAAAGAGCGTGGCTGTGTTCCAATAAAACTTTATTTATGGGCACTCAAATGTGAATTTTATATAATTTTAATGTGTCACAAAATACCATCCTTCTTTCTATTTTCCTTTTCAACCATTTAAAATGTAAAAACCACTCACAGCTTGGGGACTGTCTATAAAGGGTAGAGAGCTGGCTCTGGCTCATGGACTGCAGTCGGCTGACCACTCAATGTTGAGTGTGTGTATTCCTTGGGAGTCTGGCTATTTTGAACTGTGAGCTTATGTTTCCCTGCATATTTTCATTGCTCCATCTCCCTATATTTCCTATATGTTATGTTAATACATACTTACAGAAATACTTGCTTGGTTAGGAATTTATAATGGGTTTATATTATTTTTATTTGTAAGTCTTAGTCTGACTTTCTATTAATCTCACTATAAAGATCCTAAAAGAGGAGACGGTAGCAATTTTCCTATTGCCTGTCTGACCATTATAACAGATCCCAAGGAAGGACCTGGTATTTTCAGTTGAACCCATATCTCCAATAATTTTATTTGCAACGAGCACTAAGAAGACTCAATTTCTCTCTCTCTCTCTCTCTCTCTTTTAACTGTGAAGAAACTCTAAATGCAGGTCAAGATTAATTGATGGGCTTATTTATATCTTTCCTTTTGGAGAAAAATCAGGAAGAAACACAAAGCTATCAGGTGAACACTCTGTTAACTTACAGGAGGCCTCGAACAGCCAGACAGTTCCCAAGTTCTGAACAACATGACTGTGTTCATGTCTCCGCTGTCACAGTCTTTCCTGGAGTCTGCTGACACCAGAGAAACACTGATAACACTAGAAACATCAAAGTTTGGAAGGACAGACCTGAAAATTCACAACTCTTTGAAGTGTAGTGTTTATGAGGCTAACTTACTTTTCATGAAGTTACGATAATCATTACTTTGATTCTCTGTCCAGTTCAACATCAACTATACCCACTGTGGCCTGCCCTCATCTTCCCAGATTGGTACAGGCAACGTTAGAAATCTAAGAAGCAGGCTGCATAAGCCTCCTCCACCCCCAGCTAGGAGAGTGAACTCCCAACATTGCCCAGTCTGAAGCTCCTTCTAGGCGGTGGGGAATCCTGACAAGCAGGAAAAAGGAGACGATGTGGATATGTATTTACACAGACCAAAGTCTTTGGGGGAAATAAAAGTCATATATCCTGGGATGCCTGGGTGGCTGAGTTGATCGGGCGTCTGACTCTTGATTTGGGCTCAGGTCATGATCTCACGATTGTGGGATCAAGCCCCATGGTAGGCTCCATGCTCAGCACAGAGTCTGCTCTTCCCTCTCCCTGCCCCTACCCCTGCTGGGGTGTACGCTCTCTCTCTCTCTCTCTCTCAAATAAATAAATAAAATCTTTTTTTAAAAAAACTCACATACCCAGGGCACCTGGGTGGCTCAGTTGGTTAAGCGACTGCCTTCAGCTCAGGTCATGATCCTGGAGTCCCAGGATTGAGTCCTGCATCAGGCTCCCAGCTCAGCGGGGAGTCTGCTTCTCCCTCTGACCCCCTCCCCTCTCATGCTCTCTCTCGCTGTCTCTCTCTCTCTCTAATAAATAAATAAAGTCCTTTAAAAAAAATCACATACCCTACACAGAAGGTTTCAGCTAAAATGATTGTCANTCTCCCCTCTCATGCTCTCTCTCGCTGTCTCTCTCTCTCTCTCTTTAAATAAATAAATAAAGTCCTTTAAAAAAAATCACATACCCTACACAGAAGGTTTCAGCTAAAATGATTGTCACAGATTCACTCCTCCCAAAATCTTCCCTACAATTTCCGCCAAGGTAGAGGCCCTACCTCTAATTTTAATTTACTTCATTTACATGTGGCTTTTCTTATTTTGTCCTTATCGTGAGAAGAGAGCCCTATTTTATGGGCAACTAGGAATAGTTCAGCCTTCAGTTGGTTGAGATTCAACTGCATTCTTGATTCATCTTATTTTGGTCTTTGTGAGCAGAGACAACTCTCCACCTTGCTTTTTCCTATTTTTCCATAAAGCTTTGGTGGCTTCAAAATCTCTGATTTCTCACATTTTCAGCCTCTTCTGATCTATGCTATTCATTACAAGGAAAGTTTTCGTGGCATGCCTCTGATTTCTGTATTAAGTATCACACAATTAAAAACACGATTTTCTTAACAGCCCTCAGAACCCCCTTTCATATGCTCCTCAAACGCAGACCTACAATCATTCATGAACAAGCAGTTTTTTCTCACGCACCACATCACCTATAATGTCAATATTCCTGTCCTACATTGTGGCTTTATTACAATCCAGGTCATCTCCACTTAAATTAGGTGACTAATTCAAATCTCAATCTTGAGATGCCCTTGCAAATATAGGCAACATCTTTCTCTACACACTTGATGCACAAAAAAAAAGTTCGTTTAGGATATCTGAAAGCATTTAGGGTGAAAATAATTTTCCGAAATGGAACTTGGAGGCAATACCAACAAAATCCTAGTTGAAGACCTTGTCAGTAACTATGCTAATCTGGCTCTAAGGGGGTTGGAGGCATTCCAAACCCTCCTTTCCAAAATCACATTCCAATTTGTCCAGGGAGTTTTTTCCGAGCACTTCAGCCTGCTATCACTGTGTCTTCCCCAAACTCTTGGGGGTTTATTGTCCATGGCATTTGTTTGATTGCCAAACATAAGGATTTAACTTTCTCTCCCTAGTACTGAGTTATCTTTTCATGTATAGGGCCAGCTGCACACATTAGCTGATAAGCTCTTTAGAGCAATGGCTCTTGCTTATAAGAAGCAGAGATTTGACATATCTGAATTTTTTAAATTAATGGGGATGCACGGAGACAGGCAGCAACAGGAATGAGAGCGATGAAAACAGATCTCGCAGGAATTTCAAACAAGACGACTGAACACGCCTATCGAGTAAAGGCATAACAGCGTCTTGTAGTAATCTCATGCCTACTGTATCAAACAGAACTCTGATTTCCTCCCCAAGCTTGCCCCTCCCCACTCCCCCCTACTTCAGCCAATCATAATACCAAAGAGTCAAATTTGATTCTTCTTTCTCCCCACATTCAATCTTCAGCAAGTCCTCTCAACTCAATCCATAAAACATATCACAAATCTATTTCTCTCTCCCTCCAATGCTACATACTTAATCCAAGCCATCACCTTTTCTCCCTCTAAGACCTAATGTACCCTCTGCAAGTATTTCCATTAGGACTCTTTTCCAACCCACTCCCCGCAGCCGAGTGATCTTTTCTGTTTAGCACGCAGATCAGATGCCCTACTTAAGACACTCTACGGAGTTGCCAGTAGGCTATAGGTAGACAGCACACAGAGTCATGGTGGAATTTAAGTGGCATAAAGGGGAGGGACAGATGCCCCATCCCTTACGCTGATTTCCCTTGGTCTCCAGGATCTCTAGTAGAAGAGGTGCACACAGATGCCAGGGACACTGCTGCAGAAAGTAGGAAAGCTCCATGTGTACTTGAGACTTAAGTCACCATTCCAGAAATATTTACAAGGAATGCATTAGGTTCCCATGGCTGCTGTAATGTTACCACAAACATGGTAGCTTTTAACCTGAGCCATTTTTCTCTCACGGTTCTGGAGGCCAGAAGTCTGAAATCGGTATCGCTGAGTTGAAATCAGTGTGTTGGTCTGGCTGTATGCTCTCTGCACGTTCCAGGGTAGAAGCCATCCCTTGTTTCTTCCAGCTTCCGGGGGCTGCTGGCGACTCCTTCGCTTGTGACCCTATCACTCCAATCTTCGAAACCAGCATCATCAACTCTCTCTCTCTGTTCTGTCTTCTCATCATTGCTTCCTCTGTGCCTGTGAAACCTCCCTCTGCCTCTCCCTTACTTGTGGTGGCATTTAGGGGCCGTTCAGATAATCCAGGATTCTCTCCTCATTTAAAAATCTTTCATTTAGCCATATTTGCAAAGACCCTTTCTCCAGATAAGGTCACGCTCCGGGTTCCAGGGAGTGGGACCTGATATTTTTGTGGTGTCATTTCTTTAGCCAACAGCATGGAACATCTACAGGTTCTATTTAAGGTAATGTAGGCAGCCATCAAGCTTGCTTTGAACCAAAACTCTGCACCACCAAGGCAAAACTCACACATGAGGGGGTAAAAAGAATAGGGCAGCCGTTGTTCTTGAGAAAGACATGCCTTCACCTTCAAGCATGCCAAAATGCCCATTTCCCTGAACCTTTCTGACAGATTCTCATTGCCTTTAGAATAAAGTCAAAAATCCTTACCATGACTTACACACCCAATGTGATCCCATTGCTCTTTGCTTCTCTGACTTTGTCTCATAACACACAGCCCTGTGCTCAGCAGCTCTTTCAATAACTAGAACTCAGGAAGGACTTCTGACCCAGCAGTCTCAGTATTTGCTATATCCTTTGCCCAGTACCTTCTTCCCCAGGTTTTTCTGTGAGCTCCTTCTTTTCATTCATATCTCACTGCGAATGCAATCTCTTCACAGAGGTCTATTTTCTTCTATTTCTTAAAACTACCTAAAATTGCTTGTGTATTGATTTATTTGCTTCTTTATTATGAGTCTTATCTTATTAGAATATAACTTCCCTGGCATGAGGACTCTCCTTGTCTTTGTTCCCTGCTATAGCCCCAGTGCCTGGCACAGAATCCATTTTCTCAAGATGTTACAGGAGCAGGACGGATAAGGTTGAGAAGCAATATAAGCGTCCTAGGGTTTTCGTAAGTGTTTGATAAATAAATCAATAAAGGCAGGCAAGGAGAGGGGTCAGAGTGGCACTGTGAAAACCCTGCAAAAATATCTCTAGGCAAAACCCTAAGAAAGGGAATACCATTCACGGAAAAGCACACTGGTGCTTTGGGCTGTGTCAGGATTAGATGGGATTGTATCATGGAGAAACAGAAAGCCAAGAAAGAAAAGATATTCTTAGTTTATAGCTAGGATCTCAACATTTTGGCTACCTTTCAACACTGTTAAATTTTACAAGGAACACATATCTTCAATGTGGAGAGGAGTTTATGTTTTTAGGAGCGAAATATTAATGCATTCTGAAAACGAATGTAATTACCTTCCCCATAAGTGTATTCGATTTAGGATAGACGATGAGGTAAACAATGTTGTTCTTGTGTTATTGTTTCAATGTTATGTTTAAACAGGAAGCCCCTTCAAAACGACTTTCTCGAGAGGTCCCTTAGGAGGCATATTGCATCAAAGTAGAAGGAGGGACAACTTTTGGAGATGTAATCACAAAATCATGATGTTGCTGGCAACATTCCACTGGATAAAGCTCTTCAAAGATAAAATCATTAGCTATCCGATAGCTCTTCTTGTTTGATGATAGAAGATAACATAATCAATCAGCCAAATTCCATTTCAGAATAGCCTTACCTCACTCCAATCTTATATAATTCTTTAACTTAATAACAAAGGGTCTTCTGGTTCTAAGTGAATTTCAGATCCCAGGAAAAAGTGCTAACAAAAAGTTGAACGTTTAGCACATAGGCCAAAACGGCCAAAACAATCTATAAAGATCGAGCCCAAGTCAGCAATCCCATCTACTATTGGGTCCTGTTGTGTACTAATCCTACTATTGGGACCTAAGGGAGCCCTTTTCCCTCCCTGGTTCTACAATCTCTCACCTTCACAAAGAGGGCGATGTCACGAATCATCCCTAGGATATGTTCAGCCTTTGGATTTGATTTGCTTATATTCAACATCCAAGACAATGCTGTGATAAATGAAACACTCAAGCAGCAACTGTGAGACAGCACCCTGGGCTAAGTTGTGGCCTGAGGAAGGCTCATCTACTGACATAGGAATAAATTTGGGTGACAGAGGAGTGCCAGGAAGCACTTGATCTTTTCCCAATGAAACACTTAGACTCAAGAAAGTGGTGATCAATCAGTCCTACCTTACCTGTTTATATTGGGTGTTGGCGGCTCAGTTTCAACGTGGGTCAATGATACACAAGTCATGGTGGCCATTCGTGTAGCTATCTATTCATATCATACTATGTACAACCAAAATGCATTGCAGTCCCACAGAGACTTTTCACAACTCTTGAAAAGCAGGGGCCAGGAAATTCTGACTTGACTTTCACAAAGCCACCTGAATGAACGACCCATATGGACTGAATTGCTCATCATGATAGCAGAATGTCCTCAAATAACCATCAATGTGAGTAAATGGCATACACATCCTTTTATCTGAAACATCCACGCTTTTGATCGCACAAGTCCTAATGGAACCCACTATTCTTACATACATATCATAAAACCGATCCCTTCCCATTTCTTTAAAACTCTTTCCCTTTGGGGAGACGCTTGGTCCTGTTTCTTAGAACGGTTCTGTAAAATGGTCATGACTGTATCTTTAAGCACCAACCTTTTCTCTTTTTCAAAGAATTGTTTCCACTGAGCATAATGCAGCCTTTATGAATTTTTTAACTGACCTTCTTTGTACGTTTTTCTCTCACTAAAATGGAAAATGGGCTTCTCAGGAAGCTTTTCTGAGCTTTAAAAACTTTAAAAGAATGTGTTTCCTTGTTCCACTTCTAAGTTTAGCAGCACAAGAAGGAATCTCATCACTCATGCCCTAATCACCACAAGATGCACATTTCTGAAAACCATCACTAAAACACTGGTTACCCTTTGCAGGCACCCAAAAAGAAACGTAACCTTTTAGTGGCCCACAGCTATTCCGGGATAAAGATATAAAAGAATCTTGCCCAGGAATGGTTTTCTTGGGAGAGCTTCTGGGCCTTCTTGATACCACAATGTTTCCACATCTCCAGATGCTCGGCGGCTTCATGCCGGCAACATATGCTCCAAATTCCAAAAACTTCTCCTCTCTTTGAGCCCTAATCCATGAGACTGGGTTCTCAGAGAGCTGTGAAGAGTATCAACGCAATACATGAATTGTGCAATTCATTGCCCAATGCAGTATTGATAATGCCGCTCCTATCTACCTTAAGGGGGTGGTTTGTACTTCTAGAGTTTTCCAGGTGGCCTGAGGTCACAGAGGCTGGAGAAGAGGAGGATTTTCTTCCTGGAGTACTGAGGCACCATGCCTCGGCCTAGGTTCACCACTGGGCCCGAGTTTATGTATACGACTAGAAATAAAGCCCATTTAAAACTGAATATAGGGGCGCCTGGGTGGCACAGCGGTTAAGCGTCTGCCTTCGGTTCAGGGCGTGATCCTGGTGTTGTGGGATCGAGCCCCACATCAGGCTCCTCCGCTAGGAGCCTGCTTCTTCCTCTCCCACTCGCCTTGCTTGTGTTCCCTCTGTCGCTGGCTGTCTCTGTCTCTGTCGAATAAATAAATAAATAATTAAAAAAAAAAAACCCTGAATATAATTTGGGGTAAGGTAAGAGTTTGTTCTTAACTTTCATTTAATGTCCAGGGCAGGAATAACATCCTAGAGTAACAGAACCCTCTCTACTCCAACCTCCACAAGACATTTCTCTCCCTTACACCCTTCTGTCACGGGAGAGAAGAGTGCACAGTAAGAAATGCATCCCACCTTAAACTAGCCCTGTGTGCTCCCTCCTCCAGCTATCTCCTAGCACAGAATCCCTTTCAAAAGAAAAATAAACCTCACTTGCTAAGCCCTGAAAAAGCAAAGGTCTTCTTTTTTAAAGCTTTCTTGAGAAGGCAGCACACACGAAAGTCATAAGCAAGCCTTTTACAAATTGTTATTTACACATCTTTTTCTGCAACATCCCACTTCTTACCCTGTCTTCCTTCCTCTCTGTCTCCCTGCTTCTAGTTTTCCTTGCTTCCTCATTTTTTCTCTCCTCTTATCCCTCTTTCTGTGGAATCATCTGTCCTACTCTAAACTTCTATCATCCTCTACGTGTTCCCTCCTATCAGCATGACAAAAGGACCACATTTTTCCTCCTCTCTCTCTCTCTCTCTCTCTCACATGAGGTAGGCGAGCCCCCGTACTGACAATAAGCTGAGTCTACAAGACAGATGCCACACAGGGACGGCTGCATTCACCACCTCAGAGGCAGAGACCACGTAGAGTGGGACACCCATGTCACAAGGCATAGGGTCTAACAGATGTGTTCAGCTCTGGTTCAAGTGAGAAAGATGTGTGGGGGGCACCTTCCACTTGGCAAGAAAGTACACACGTGGAATTCATACACAACATGGGAAGTCAGGTGAGCAGGTCCATTGTTGGAAAGAGCAGGTCATGGACAGACGCTGAACCCAGCCTCTGGGGAAAGAGGCTCAGAGAAGCGATGTGGACTCCAGGCAAGTGGCCACCTTGATCAAAAAGAGTGTTTATCAGAAGGCTACAGTGGGGCGCCTGGGTGGCACAGCGGTTAAGCGTCTGCCTTCGGCTCAGGGCGTGATCCCGGCGTTGTGGGATCGAGCCCCACGTCAGGCTCNAATTCAGAGAAATGAAGAGAAGTCATCGTGAAGGACAGGAACCAGACTATTTCCATGGAACTGCAAGAGAGGAAGTAATGGGCCGTGCCTTTAGGATGCCACCACCAGGATGGATTAATTGCAGTAACTGTTCTGCTTTTAGGTCGTTTTTCTCACGTAGAAATCAGGGCTGATGTGCTAGTCCAGACAGTGCTAGGGAGAAGAGGGGGGCCTAGCAAATACCATGATATAAAGGATTCAGGGGCCCCAGGACTCCCTCCCAGGACACAGGCTACATCTCTGGCAGGAAGGTTCATTTCCAGCCCCTGCAAAGGATGGCAGAGGGACAGAACCAAGCCTGGGCTTGCAGAAGGAGCCCAGCAGGAACCAGCACACTCCAACTTCTGCTTGTCTGATACCCAGGGGAGTTGGTGCCAATACTCCCAGAGCTCCCTGCGGTGTCCTGAGTGCTGGAAGAAAACTGAAGGAAAGGAAAACAGCCCTGCCTCTTGTCTTTTCAATAAACAGGATCGACTTTTAAGAGACTGAAGACTAACTTGTGGTCATAGGAGGCACCCATGAAAATGTTGATAGTCATAAGATTTAATTCAAACCAAATTGTTCCCTTCCTTACCATTTAACGGTGCCGTTAGGGTACAGGTGCTGGAGAAGAGTAATATCACAAACACAGTCAAACACACAAAGATCACACGTGACCGGAGCATGGGCTGGTCCCAGGCAAAAGCCTCAAGACTTCATCCATACTTTGCTTTTCCTACCCAGAAAACTAACACTTTCTAGTTTCCCTTATTTTACCATCAGAAGCAAGTCATAACATAAAACCCTTTGTACTAATGTACTATGACTCAATACTTTGCCTCTACATTTTAAATTTGCATTTAAAATGCAAAAATATGCCAGGTTTGAGAAGGTGGACTTAATGTAAAGGCAAGACCTTGACCTTATGGAAAGGTAAGCTATTTGGGGGTACAAGCACTTCTGACACCCCTCAAAATAGACAAAGGAGCCTTCTAACTCCACCTGCAGGTAAGCTGATCCTAATTTGTGTGCATGAGTGTGTGTGTGTGTGTGTGTGTGTGTGTGTTTCTACTCTGCCTGGAGGTACAGTATTATCCCTGCTATACACTTTCTGAATGTTCAGTATTACTCTCAAACGAGGGACCTCAAACCATTTGCAATGATTTACCCAGCTAAACCAAAAGAAAACTTTTTCTTCATGTGGCTAGTGAAACTGTGCTAGTCTTGGATCATAAGCTGTCCCACATGATGTTAATTTGAAGCTATTATCCAGAAGGACACCTAACATTCCAATAATAGCACTGATGTCAAACGTTCAGTTCCTGTTCTCACATTTGTACTTGCGTTCCCTCCCAGGGTGGCACGAACGAAGGACAAATGACCTCACAGCCAGGAATACGGAAGGAGGGTCATGGCAGTTCTGAAAGTGGGAAAAAAAAAATCGCCGAGAACCTGAGACCTTATTAGACAAGCAAGGGCACACGGGACTGGAAAGAAACTCACTTCTGACAGCCAATACTCATGCTGCTAGCAGGGGCATATGAAACAGGTCTCATCTTTGGCAAACCAAGAAACAGGCTCTTTACCGTAGAGCCCGGTGGGATGGTTTCCAGAGGGGAGGTGGGCGGGGGGATGGGTGAAATGGGGGATGGGATAAGGAGTGCACTTGCTGTGATGAGCACTGGGAGATGTATGGAAGTGCTGAATCGCTACATTGTACACCTGAAACTAATATTACACTGTATGTTAACTCACTGGAATTTAAATAAAACCGTAAAATAAATAAATGGGTCTCATCTTTGCTCTACCAACTTGCCACAATTCATTAATTTATATATATAATATTATATACATTATATTATTATTATATATTATATATAGATATGAACATTGGGGTGAATGTGCCCCTTCTTTTTACTACATCTGTATCTTTGGGGTAAATACCTAGTATTTCGCTAGGTTGTAAGGTAGCTCTATTTTTAATGTCTTGACAGGGGAAGGGAGGGAAAACTGAATGGGAAGAAATCAGAGAGGGAGACAAATTATGAGAGACTCTGGGCTCTGGGAACCAAACTGAGGGTTACACAAGGGAGGGGGTTGGGGGGATGGGGTAACCAGGTGATGGGTATTAAGGAGGGCATGTGCTGGGATGAGCACTGGGTGTTCTATGCAGCTAATGAATCATTGAACACTACATCAAAAACTAATGATGGACTATATGCTGGCTAACTGAATGTAATAAAAAATAATAAATAAAATCTTTAAATATATATGTGTGTGTGTATGTGTGTGTGTGTGTGTGTGTGTGTGTGTACAGTGGTGGAGACGTAATGAAAAATATCCAGCAAGGGGTATTTCTGGAATGTACTCTACGATTGGTTACCATTTTAAAATAATATATCACAATGAACCCAGGATGGCCTATGTTTTCTAGGTGGCCTTCGACTTTTAGCAAACAACATGGGAGTGGGATTACGGGCCTATGAGCCACTGACCTGTGAACCCTACATGGACCCCCATTGCCTAGAAATAGTACAGGAGGTTACTGAAGAGCCAAGTCATAATAGAATTGTGTTACCCACATTCAAGTTCTGTCACTTCTCCAGTGTAATACAAGACCTTTTTAGATCAATGCCCACCTGTCAAAGAAAAAGGAGAAAGTCAGGTGACTTGGTCAGTTTCAAGGCCAGCCAAAAAATTCTGCAGATCTCAATTCTCAATTTTCTAAGTTCCTATGATATGCTGAAGCTGTACAGGACCCTATTTTTTTGTTTGTTTGTCTTAATCTCATCAATGCATTTCCGTGGTACCTAGGGTCACCTTCTGTGCGACCTTTGATTTGACATTGACTTAGCATGCCACTCTATGTTCCCCATACCACCTCTTTAACATGGGTGAATGATTTCTTTTACAGCAGAGATTCTCAAAGTGTGGTCTACTCTCCTTCCGACAGGCTTGAAATATATCTAAAAAACTCAATCCTTCATTTTGTTTTTTATTTACTCGATACAGGGAATAGGCATAATAAGTAGGAATTTTCAACTATCCAAAGGACAAAAAATAATGGCTTTCATCCTACTAGTAATGTAAATAGGGGAACATCACTTAATTTGAGCTATTCCTTAACATTAGTGGATATTCTGTCCCAGTTATCACCTATAGGGACATGCATGTGTTAGCTCTATTTGAATAAACATCACTGTCAAAACAGTGTTGCTTTATTTTTTAAGATTATTCTGGAACTTTATAGAGCTCCTTGAGGGATTGTACTATACCAGGAATTCCTTGAATAAAACGGAAGTGCCACAGCAATAGAATGAGAGTAAGATTGAAAGCTTGGGTTTACCAATGTCTGTCTATGCAGTCCAACAATACAGGATAAATCCTACCGTATAGTATAAAATATATAAGAAAATGTTGTCAAGTTTAGAGTTGGCCTGATCACGGTAACAATCAAACAAAATATGTCATCCAATTCTGACTGCAAGGAATTAGTCCTTGGTGAAATGATACTCACTCATTCACTTGGTTTATAAAATGAGGTTGAGGGATGGAAGTCAAGAAGAAAGCATATAAAAATACACTGGTAGGAAGATCGGTAGGAGAAGGAAGGGAAGAATAAAGGGGGGGGCTAAACAGAAGGGGAAATGAACCATGAGAGACTATGGACTCTGGGAAACAAATGAGGGCTTCAGAGGGGAGGGAGGTGGGAGATTGGGATAGGCCAGTGATGGGTATTAAGGAGGGCACATATTGCATGGTGCACTGGGTGTTATATGCAAATAATGAATCATGGAACATTACATCAAAAACTAAGGATGTACTGTATGGTGACTAACATAATAAAAAATTATTATAAAAGAATAAAATAAAATTTTAAAATGAAAAAAAAATACACTGGTATCTTAAAGACTTCCATCTAAAATTCAGAATGATATTTTATAGCATAGGAACTCTTAAGCCTAATGTGACGACTTTGTCTAAAGACCAAAATCAGTACCCATGTTTTCCTTAAGTGTTGTATACACTGTGTATACTATACGACCCTGGAACCAGTTACTACCTTTACTAGAAACACTGAGGTTGGTTAGTCAGCCTGCAGCTTTAACCTGGTTTTCAATACACTCAATTACAGATAGGATAGGCATACGTTACGTTGTTTAACTAGTCAAGGTTCTCTTCAATTCCCTCCCATGACTCCATTTCTTCTTTCACCCCTACCATGACCTGTCCAATACTGCACCCTACAAGCACTCCCTACCGTGCCAAAATAGAAGTCTACCCACCTACCCACAGAAGACCCTGTCTTCACTCAGTATTTTACCGACCATCTGACGACTCTCAAAGAGTAGAACAGAAGACCCTAAGATTCTACTCCACGCTGATGTAATTAAAATACAGAATAAGATGCTTGGGCTTTAAGTACTCTATTAGTTTTCTATTGCTGGGTAACTATGACCACAAATGTAATGATTTAAAACAATGCTCATTTATTATCTCACAGACTCTGTAGGTCAAAAGTCCAGGCATGGGTTAGCAGGATTTTCTGCTTAGGGTCTCTCACCAGGCTGAAATCAAGGTGTTGACCAAAGATGCAATTCCATCTGAGGTTGGAAGTCCTCTTCCAAGCTCATGCAGATTGTTGGCAGAACTCAGGTCCTTGCACTTGTAGGAGATGAAGGTTCCTGTTGCCTTGCTGGTTGCTGGCCAGTGGCTCCAAGTGGCTACCCCACAATTCGTTGCCCTGTGGCTCTTGTAGGTAATTCACAATACAGCTGCTTGCTTTCTTCCAGGGAAGCTGGAGAGTTGTTCTCCTTCCTTGCAGCTCCTCCAAGGCAGACTGGTCCCTTTTAAGGGCTCACCTCATTAGGTAAGTCCCTCCTCATCCTCCATTCTCTAATCTCCTGTATTATTTACTCAAAGTCAACTGTTGTGAGACCTTTAATCATATCTGCAAAATCCCTTCTCCACTGTCCTAGAATGTAAACTAATTACAGAATGAACTCCATTATATTCACAGTTACGCCCACACTCAATTGGATGAAATTACATAGGGCGTGTACATCAGGGGATGGAAGTCTTGGAGCCATCTTAGAATTCTGCCTACCACAGAATCCCCTAGATTTCCATTCTTTAGACTGTCAAAAGTTTTGGACCTGGATTCTGAAAAGCACTTCTTACTGAAACAGCAAGCATCACAGGCTTTAAAATGAACAGAATCCCTATGAATTGTAGGATGTACTATCCTTCCCATTCCAGAAAGATGAATAAGCATCAGGAGACAGGAGAGAATAAGCCTCATTCATATCTGTAGGTATGAGTGATTATGTTGCCTTTTAGATGAAAAGTCAGGAGAAATTCTCCATTTAAAACGTGCCTAAGAATGAAAGCCTACATACAGACCACATATAGTACATAGACTACACAGACCACATATAGTATGATGCAATTATGAAGGAGCTAGGCAGATAATTATTAGACTATGTATCTTAAAAGATATGTAAATGACTTACGCAGAACATTTTAAATCGCAACGAATAGAACTGACAAAATTGAAAATGAATTTAACGACCAAGGTGCAAGTGTTTCATACTGTTCTTAAAAATCACTTTTTGCAAAAGTTCATTGCATCCCAACTGGTTTTAGGATGCCCAAAATAAGAAGCGTACTGAACATCTGGTTCTTCCAGAGTTCATTATGTGTGATAATTTATGACAAACAATTCATGTCCAGTTCAGAAGCGTGTGCCCTTGCCTTGCTTCAAAAATATCCCTGCACAAAAATACACAGAAATGAACCATCATTGGAATGTGCAACATCCCCATGATTTGGGGTTCTGTTTCCAACAGCTTATCAACGAGAGGTTTCTAGAATTAAATATTACCAGTCACAAGAAAAAGAAAACAACCTTTCTATGGTTAATAGGAATTGCTTAGTAAATATCAAACAACCAATTAAAATGTTGTGAAGAGTTAAGGCAATTTTGGAATGACTATCTAATTCAGTTAAGTTTTGGTAATTTGACTTGTTGATTTCTTGATTGAGAATTGATCTCCTATTTCACAGATCAGTTGACAGAGAGAAGGGTGGGAGCTAACAGTACACGAGACCATGATCATGCTGAGTGCATAAGCAGAGCCATGGAATTTTCTTTGGATTTGGACAGTGTGCAATCCAGGCATGATTGTACATCATTCTACTCTGCATTCATTTAGTCTTAAAGGTTTCATATTTTTTTAAGTGACTGAGCCACCCAGGTAGCCCTATTATTTATTAGTTATAAATAAAACAAAAGCCCGGCCATTACAGAATTCTGTATATTTCACTTAGATTACCCAGGCAAAGGCTTGCTCTCTGTCTTTAAGATGTGCTTCTTAAAAATACAAACCCAGGTCATAGAAAAAGTTAATGTCATCTATTTTTAACTTAAAAAATCTGTTATAAACTCTTTTTTATTCTATTTGCCTTTTTTTAAATTAACATATAATGTATTATTTGTTTCAGAGGTACAGGTCTGTGATTCATCAGTCTTATACAATACACAGTGCTCACCAGAGCACATACCCTCCCCGATGTCCATCATCCAGCCACCCAATTCCTCCCACCCCCCTTCAGTCCAGCAACCCTCAGTTTGTTTCCTGAGATTAAGAGTCTCTTACGTTTTGTCTCCCCCTCTGGTTTCCTCTTCTTTCATTTTTTTCCTCTCTCCCCTTATGATCCTCTGCCTTGTTTCTCAAATTCCATATATAAGTGAGATCATATGGTAACTGCCTTTCTCTGACTGACTTATTTCGCTTAACATAATACCCTCCAGTTCCATCCATGTCATTGCAAATGGCAAGATTTCGTTTTTTGATGGCTGCATAATATTCCATTATATACATACACATACACACACACACACACACACACACACACACACACACACACCCCACATCTTCTTTATCCATTCATCTGTCGATGGACATCTGGGCTCGTTCCATAGTCTGGCTATTATGGACATTGCTATGAACATTAGTGTGCTGGTGCCCCTTCGGAACACTACATTTGTATCTTTGGGGTAAATACCCAGTAGTACAATTACTGGGTCATAGGGTAGCTCTATTTGTAACGTCTTGAGGAACCTCCCTACTGTTTTCCAGAGTGGCTGCACCAGCTTGCATTGCCCCCAACAGTGTTCCCCTTTCTCCGCATCCTCACCACATCTGTCGTTTCCTGACTTGTTAATTTTAGCCATTCTGACCGGTGTGAGGTGGTATCTCGTTGTGGTTTTGATTTGTGTTTCCCTGAGCCGAGTGATGTGGAGCACTTTTTGGTCTGTTGGCCATTTGGATGTCTTCTTTGCAGAAATATCTGTTCATGTCTTCTTCCCATTTCTTGATCGGATTATTTGTTATTTGGATGTTGAGTTTGATAAGTTCTTTATAGATTTTGGATGTTAGCCTTTAAAGTATCATTTTAAGTTGATAAGATAAATGAACCCTTCTCTGCCAATACCACGTTTCTGACCCAGGGAGAAAGGATGAGGGCCACTGTTAAATTTTTTGAAGAAATTAACAGAAAATAAATTCCTTTTGTGTTTCATTGGCTTCTACTCACCAGGCTCAAAGAGAAAATTATTTACAGAAGAATGATAGAAATGTGTTTTCTTCCTATTTTTCTTCCCTTTCAAACACATTTTGGTATTATTTCTTTTTTTTAATGATTTTTTATTATATTATGTTAGTCACCATACAGTACATCTCCAGTTTCTGATGTAAATTTCGATGATTCATTAGTTGCGTATAACACCCAGTGCACCATGCAATACGTGCCCTCCTTACTACCCATCACCAGTCTATCCCATTCCAAGTACTTTTCAGAGTATATTTTACAATGGGAGCTATCATGGTAAGTTTCATTAATTCACAAAGCAGTTTTGGAGACTAAGCTCTAGATACACCTACTTGATAAAATACAGTTTGCTGAACTTACACAACAATTATACAACAATTATGCCACCAATTATATGGACTTTCTATATAGATAAGTATTAAATGTTTATATAGATAAATATTCAATAAAAATGTTGGGTGGGAGCCATGAAAAGAGAAATTAAAGGTAGCATGTTAGAAGACACTGTCTATTGAAGATCAATCAGATCAAATGTATTAAGATATTATAATGCAGAATAAGAAAGGAAGACTCAATGTACAATTTCCATTTCACATGTACATTTCTAGGATAACAGTAAAGAGCTTCTTCACTAATGCTTTTTCATAATCAATCAAAAAAAGAGTATCTAGGGGCACCTGGGTGGCACAGCGGTTAAGCGTCTGCCTTCAACTCAGGGCGTGATCCCAGCGATCTGGGATGGAGCCCCACATCAGGCTCTTCTGCTATGAGCCTGCTTCTTCCTCTCCCACTCCCCCTGCTTGTGTTCCCTCTCTCGCTGGCTGTCTCTCTCTCTGTCGAATAAATAAATAAAAAATCTTAAAAAAAAGAGAGTATCTAATTTGCAATTTAAGTCACGTAATATCTAGCAATATGGACTACTTGCATATTGAGATTGGTGCATCTCAAAAATGTACAAATAATAATGACATTTGTTTTCTTTAAGATGTGTGATCTTTCCTGAAACTTACTTTAATTTACACTTAGATGATCTAACCACGTAGTTCACTGAGAAAACAAAGGTTAGCTCTGTTCCCTACCTTCTTGCTACTATCCCTCCCTTCTTATTTGCTTTTGAAACAAGCACACTTATATTTGTTCCCTTCCACTTCACCAAAGCAATCCCTGTGTTCATGTCCTACATTACATCCCATCTTGCCTCTTCCAGGATACTTCATTAATTATCTCCCCTTCACCCTCCCCCAACTTTTTAAGTGGAAGTACATACTAAAATGTCTATCTTGGCGAATATAAAGCAGGCAGAGTTTGAGAAAGCACGTTTCTCCAAGTGTTATGGGATTTGTAATATTTCATACATATAAGTAAAAACAAAAACAAAAAGCAGAAAAATCATTAAAAGGAAGAGATGCTGACTCTGGTGTCTGCTGGATTGGAGTGGAGAGGCTGAATGACACACAAATGCCTGATCAGCATACTCCTGTCTTTTGCAGAGCCTGGGCAATTGGTTTTACCCTTCCCTATCTTGAGATCTCTTTCTGGCAACCTGACAGGCACTGAAAATTAGAATGTACAAAGGAAACACATCCACACAGGTATCGATAACATTACTGGACCCAACATTTTAAGTGTTTCCCAATTTTCCCATTGGCATCTCTCAGTGAAATAATTTGGCCTGAACAAATAGATAAAGCTGGGGTCAGAGCCTCTTCTTCAATGCAAAGTTTTAGGCTATTTGACTTTCCAAGAAATGGTAAATTTTTATAATGAGCATCCAAGATTAACCTGCTGGGTTGAAACAAACATTGCTGTGTGTGAACATACAAAAAATGGTGAAGTATGAGTCTGAGAATAAATGGCTGCCCGATAGTCCTATTCTAAAGGGACTTTTCTTCCTCGGGTGTTTGGGGTGAGTATTTCACCAAAAATGCCAAAAAGCATGTTAGTATGTATGGTCACTTTCTTGTTGGAAGTTCATGTCAAGCCAAGGCCTTCTCAAACATAGGCATTAACTCCTAGCTCATTTACCCAAGTGACTCCCATCTCAACACCAGCAAAAAAGAACATTTAAAGTCAGCAGTACTAACAGACAATATGTCTTAGAAACTAATGTTTAATTAAAACCATTCATTTTTCCTCTTTAGTGAAACGAAGCACATGGTACTTGAGAAAACTTAGTTTCTATGTCTATACCAAACATACTTTTTCCCTCGACTCAGCTCCAGAAAGTCTCAGTTGGGTATTATTAGCATTGATAGTAATTGTCTATTGACTTAGACATAAATGGACCCTGAACATTCTCCCCAAATCATCTTGTAGCTCCTCTTTCCCTCACCCACCACATACAAAAACTGTTACCTTTCCATTTCCTTTACCCCTTATTCGCTGGAAGCTTCTGGAACTCCATGATTATTATGGTATTGTTCACCACTGTATCCCCTGCACTGACATACTGCCTGACCCATAGGACTTACTGATAGGGCCAGATTGACTATTGCTGAGAATTTCTTGGGCAGGAAGTCTCAGAAAATCTGTTACTGGAGAAAAATTTTATGTCTATTGAGGCACTTGATATTCTCAATGATCATAGTAGACACAATCTTAACCACAGCAGCTAATTCATTGTTTTTAGCTATTATTCCTCAACCACTCATCCCTACCCACATCAGTGATATCCATAGACTTGAAAAGAGGATTTGTCATCTGGTAATTTCATCTGAGTGATTCTGAGAAGCCTACAGCTCCCTGTTGGAACCGTGGTATTTGCTTCTGCTAGATTAACTGATGTAAATAACAACTCTTGGATAACTCAAGGAGCTTTTACACTGGTAGCTTACCCAAGGATCTCACTGATCAGCCCCTAAAAGGTACCATGAAAAGAAATGCTCATAGAAGGTTGACAGGGGAAACAAACTTGGGATTTTTTATCAACTCTAAACTATAAAAGCAGAAACTCAAGGAATTTGAGCTAACTGAAAGGTCAGAGCATTTAGGAAAAAAGAAACACCTCATTCTTAGCAAAGCAAAGGAACTTTTGGCAGAACTTGACTTCCACAAAAAGTCACCCTTTCACAAAAAGTCCACAAGCAATGGTAGGCTGTGTAACTGTTACCTGCCAAGTAGGATGAACATTCTGAAGTCTGGAAAAGCCTACTTATGATTACTCTATGTATGTCAAAGTCCTTTATTTTACATATATGCACCTACAAACACAAAGCCCCAAGAGGATGTGAGACTATGCTAGGGAAGGAAGGGCTAGGAAGTATAAAGTCATGTCAAGTCTAGACATGAGTAGACAAGGAGAGTTTGGGGATCCAGAACTGGCATTACAGAATAGCTGGAGAGATCAAATTCAATGAAATAAACAAAGAGAAGAAGGTAATTATCACAGGCCACATGGAAAGCATGTCCCAAGTCAGTTAAGGCCACAGAGCAAACAAAAGCAGCTAACGTGGGCAGGGATAGAAAACCTCTTGCCTAACAGGGGTTTTCTGCTCTCTGGTGCTTTAATCTTTGTTCTGGGTATTCACAGACTGGGACCCTTGGTACATATTGATCATAACCAGGACGGACCCATGTCTGCCCTCCTGAAAACATCTAACTTAAAAAAATATTTGGTGGGTTAATAGATTTTTTTGGTTGATTGCTTGGTTGATGAACTTATTGCTGAAAGGATCAATAATTTATTCTCAGTGTCTGGTTGTATCATGATGGACCAGCCATGGTTCTAAAACCAAGCCTTTCATGATCACGTCCCACTCCCACCAAGCTTAGTGACCCTCTCCTATGATCTCATGGAACATTATATATTCTGCTGTGACAGCATTTACCTCACTGGGTTGAATTGATCTGTTTACAAGTCAGACTCTCTCACAAAGCAGAAGCTATTCCGAGATGGGGACTTTGTTTTCTTTTTGGTATCACCAGTGCCATTATCCACTGGCCATTCAATTGTGTTGTTTTGTTGGGTATGACTTTTTAGAAGAACATACCTTTTAAAAATTGTTATTAATTTCCTATTTTCTACAAATTCTGAGTAACCTACCAAAATCTGTAGCTTTGTGAGGCTGGTTTCAGATGGCACAAAACATATCCTGTACTTTGTTGTTCATACTGAGTCCCTACAAGAGTGGGATTTCTATAGTCAGGACTAGGAAGATGCATATGGTATATTTCTAGGATGACAGAGTTGGCTGTAAAGGGGAAGGAAAAGTAGGAGTATGCTATTTTGCAAGTAATATCATATGTGCACTTTGTTTTTATGGATAAGGAAACAGAGACCTGAGTGGGAAGCCACACCTGAGCAAAGGACTTCCGGTAAGAATAGAAACTACTTTGTGTTACATGGACATCATATTAACTGGCCAATAACTCTGGGAAAATAAGTGATTAGAACTTTTATCCCAAAAGGAATATGCATTTTACATTTAGGACTAAGATCCATTTTGAGTTAATTTTTGTGAAGGGCATAAGGTCTATGCCTAGATTCATTGTTTTGCATGTGAATGTCCAGTTGTACCAGCATCATGTGTTGAAAAGACTATCTTTGCTCCATTGTGTTGGAGCTCCACCATCAAAGATCAGTCGACTCTGTTTACGTGTGTCTATTTCTGGGCTCTCTAAAACCTAGAGGACTTGGGTATGGTGATAACTTTTAGATACCATACCAAAGGCATGATCCTTTAAAAAATTGATAAGCTGGACTTAATTAAAACTAAAAACTGTTCATTGAAAGATAAGTTCAGAAGAATGAGAAAACAAGCCACAGAATGGGAGCAATTTTTTTTTTTGCAAAAAATCTATCTGATACAGGATGGTTAACAAAACCTACAAAGAACTCTTAAAATTCAACAATAAGAAAACAAAGAATTTGCTTTAAAAATGGGCCAAAGTCCTCAAGAGATGCTTCACCAATGAAAATATACGGATGGCAAATAATTATATGAAAAGATGCTCCACATCTGAAGTCATCAGTGATATGCAAATTAAGACAATAAGATACAGCTCTGTACCTATTAGAAGGACCACATCCTAGAACACGGACAACACCAAATGCTGGCAAAGATGTGCAGCAGTAGGAACCCTCACTCATTGCTAGTGGAAATGCAAAATGGTACCGCCACTGTGGAAGCCGGTTTGATGGTTTCTTATCTTAGAATTCAGTAATCATGCTCCTGGGTATTTAGCAAATGGAACTGAAAACTTATGCTGACACAAAAACTTGCACGTGGATGGTTATGGCAGCTTTACGCATAACTGCCAAAACTTGGAAGCAACCTAGATGTTCTTCAGTAGATGAATGGATGAATTAACTGTGGTACATCCAGACAATAGAATAATATTCAGTACTAAAAAGAAATGAGCTATAAAGCCATAAAAAGACATGGAGGGGGTCCCTGGGTGGTGCAGTCGTTAAGTGTCTGCCTTTGGCTCAGGGCGTGATCCTGGCATTCTGGGATCGAGCCCCACATCAGGCTCCTCCACTGGGAGCCTGCTTCTTCCTCTCCCACTCCCCCTGCTTGTGTTCCCTCTCTCCCTGGCTGTCTCCCTCTCTGTCAAATAAAGAAATAAAATCTTAAAAAAAAAAAAAAAGACATGGAGGAAGCTTAAATGCATATTACTAAATGAAATAGACCAACTGAAAATGCTATCTGCCCTATGAATCCAAATATGTAACATTCTGGGAAAGGAATACTATGGAGAAAGCAACAAAATCAGTGGCCGCCAGAAGCTGGTGTGGGGGGCAAGCCAGAATGTCTTAGGTGGAGCACAGAGGATTTTTAGGGCAGTTAAAATACTGTGTGATACTATAACGATGGGCACATGCCATTATCCTTTTGTCCTAACCCATAAGACATACAACACTAAAACAAACAGTAAGGTAAACCAGGACTGTGGATAATTATGATGCATCAATATAGATTCATCTTTTTTAACAAATGTAGCACTCATACTACTCATTGTAGGGGAGACTATACAGGAGCAAAGGATACATGGGCATTCTCTGTACTTCCCACCCATTTTGCTATGAACCCAAAACGACTCAAAATATCAACTCTTTACAAAACAAACCAAAAACATAATAATAAAAGAAAAATAAATCAATTTTGAAAAAGAGAAATATGCATATTGGGCGATTCGGTTCAACCGATGGCACCATCCACCATATGTCTATCCAGCAAAATCTTCTGCTCAGATCTCAGAAAAAAAGGTCCATGACTCTACCATAGTACTTCTTCAATAACAGACAGATTTTATGTGTATTTTATCTGGAATGTACATAGCAGATTAATGCCAACAATAATAACAGAAAGAAAGAAAGAAAGAAAGAAAGAAAGAAAGAAAGAAAGAAAGAAAGAAAGAAAATACAAGAGAAAAAAAGAAAAAGAAAAAAAAAAAGAGTGTCTCCCTGAACATTTACCCTTTCAATGGCAATAGAAAAATACCACAGACACTTCCAAGCCCCAAAGAGGCACTGGCATATATCAACCCATATAATTCACAGCAATATTGTGAGGTAGAAACTATCATATTTTTACAGATATGGAAACTGAGGATCCAAGAAGTTAAAGAATATGCCCAAGATCACACAGCAGGAGACGACGGAGCTGGGATTTGAACCCAGGTCTGTAGGACCCCAAATTCTACTCACTTCTTGCGTTGGCCGGCTGTCAGCATTCAGAGCTCCACATCTGGTCTGCAGGATAGTCTAGTTCAATGAGAAGATAGTGAGGACCTCAAAGAATGGACAGGGAACAACCCAGAGTCCAAAAAGATTAAAGACTGAGTATCAGGAAGAAAAGGTAGTTCTAGCAGCTGAAACACCAGTAGGAGGAAGTTTCAGTCTTAAAATGTTAAGATTTTGCTTTTTGGAATATATATGTCAATATATTTCAAAAGTCCTAAAAAGTTTATATCCTTTTGTTATATATAAACCTAATGGTGACCATAAACCAAAAACCTGTAATACGTACACAAAAAATGAAGAGAAAGAAAGCCAAGCAAAACACTAAAGAAAGTCACCAATCACAAGGAAAGAGAGCGAAAGAAGAAAGGAACAGAGAAGAACTACAAAAACAACCAGAAAAAAACCACAATGTTAGTAAGTACATACCTGTCAATAATAACTTTATTTTTTTAAAGATTTATTTATTTGAGAGAGAGAGAGAGAGATAGCATGAGCACGGGGGTGGGAGGGGCAAAGGGAGGGAAAGAGAATCTCCAGCAGACTCCTGCTGAGTGAAGAGCCTGATGCGGGGCTCAATCTCAGGACCCTGAGATCAGGACCTGAGCTGAAATCGGGTCAGACACTTAACCAACTGACTGAGCCTCCCAGGTGGCCCTCAATAATTACTTTAAATGTAAATGGTTTAAATTCGCCCATCAAAAAACACAGGGTGATGGAATATATTATAAAGCAAAACAAAACAAGACTCATCTATATGCTGTCCACAGGAGACTCACTTCAGACCTAGAGACACACAGACTGGAAGTGATTGGATAGAAAAAGATAATATTGCATGCAAATGGGATAAAAGGAAAACTGAAGTAGCAATACTTCTATCAGACAACACAGACTTTAAAACAAAGACTGTAACATAGACAAAGAAGAACATTACATAATGATAAAGGGATCAATCCAACAAGAGGATATAAGAACTGTAATATTTATGCACCCAGCAGTGGAGCACCAGAATACATAGAGCGAACATTAACAGACATAAAGGGAGGCAATGACAATAAAACAATAACACTAGGAGACTCTAACACCCCACTTATAACAATGGATAGATGATCCAGACAGAAAATCAATAAAGAAACAGTGTTTTTTGAACAACACATTAGACCAAATGTACTTAACAGATACACAGAACATTTCATCTAAAAACAAGAAAATACACATTCTTTTCAAGTCTACATGGAACATTCTCCAGGAGAGATCACATGTTAGCCCACAAAACAAGACTCAATAATAAGCTTGAAATCCTATCAAGCATCTTTTTTGACAACAGGGTTATGAAACCAGAAATTACCAAAAAAAAAAAAAACCCAAAAAAACAAACAACAAACAAACAAACAAAACCCTAGAAAACAAACAACAAACATAGGGGCTAAACAACACATTATTAAACAACCAATAGGGGATTTCCCTGGGTGGCTCAGTCGATTAAGCGTCGGACTCTTGATTTCAGCTCAGGTCATGATCTCAGTGGGAAAAGCCCCTGAGAATTCTCTCTCTCCCTCTGCCCCTCTCCCTTCTTGTTCTCTCTCTCTCTCTCTCAAATAAATAAATCTTTAAAAAACCAATGGGTCAATGAAGAAATCAATGAGGAAATCAAAAAATACATGGAGATAAATAAATGAAACACAATGATCCAAAATCTTTGAGATGCAATGAAAGCAGTTCTAAGAGGGAAATAAGAGGGAAATGTATAGAGATACAAGCCTACCTCAAGAAAAAATAAAAATCTCAAACACTCTAACCTTACATCTAAAGTAACTAGAAAAGGAATAAAGCCCAGAGTTAGTAGAAGGATTTGAAAAAATAAAGATCAGAGCCAAAATGAATAAAAGAGACTAAAAAGAGACAATAAAAAAATAACAATAAAATTAGGAACGGGTTCCTTGAAAAGGTAAACAGAACTGATAAACCTTTAGCAAGACCCATTAAGAAAAAGAGAAAACTCAAATAATCAAAGGCAGAAGAGAAAGATAAGTAACAACCAACACCACAGGAACACAGAGGATTACAAGAGACAACTACAAAAATTTATATGCCAACAAACAGGACAACAAAGAAGAAATGGGTAAATTTCTAGAAACATACATTCTCCCAAAACTGCTTCAGGAAGAAAGAAAATCTGAGCAGACCAATTACTAGTAATAAAACTAAAAACTCCCAAAAAACCAAAGTCCAGGACCAGATGGCTTCACAGCCAAACAATTCAAGAGTTAATAGCTATTGTCCCAAAGCTATTTCAAGAAAAATAGAAGATGAAGGAAAGCTTCCAAATAAGGCCAGTATTACCCTGATACCAAAATCATACAAACACACTACAGAAAAAGAAAACTATAGGTCGATATCCCTAATGAACACAGATGCAAAAATCCTCAACAAAATTTTAGCAAATCAATTTAAAAAATACATTAAAAGGATCATTTACCACGATCAAGTTAGATTATTACAGGAATGGTTCAATATTCATAAATCAATCAACATAATACACCAGATTAACAAAAATGAAGGATAAAAATCATATAAACATTTCAATAGATACAGAAAAAAACATTTGACAAAATTCAACATCTGTTCATGATAAAAAAAACTGTCAACAAAGTAGATTTAGTGGTCATTTATGAAAAACCTGCAGCTAACATCAGACTCAATGGTGAAAACCTCAGAGCTTTTCCTCTAAGATCAAAAACAAGATAGGGATGTCCACTCTTGGCCACTTTTGTTAACATAGTACTGGAAGTCCTAGTGTTAGAAGGTGGGGGAGGGACAATAAAGGATCTCTACATTGAGAAGTCACTTTGAGTCCAGAAAATGAAGCAGAAAACTCCCAACAGTTTAAACAGAGCTGTATTCATGGTAACTAAAAGGAGGATGGTGTGGATGAAAATTCTGGCAGCTGGGCAGCTATTCTCTGCAAAGTCTGGCCTTAGTTCACAGATTATTAGAGGGAGGGGATGTGCAGGAGCACACTGTAGGGAGATCAAAGAGTTCCCACGCACTTCAAAGGGTTCACATGAACCTAACTGACAGCTAACATTTAACAGACCTTGAGGTGGCCTCTGTTGTGTCAGGAGGAGGAAAAACTATTATCTCTAACAGATTCATGGGAGGCCAAAGCAAACCTCCCTATGTTCCAGCCTTGGCAGGCATTTCTAAGGTGTGTATATTCATCTCCAAGGGACCCAGAATATGTAGACCCAAGAGAAGTCATCATGGAGACATAAACAAAATGGAGGGCCAAAATCAGGGAAATTCAAATCAAAACCACACTGAGATACCACCTTACGCCAGTTAGAATGGCAAAGATAGACAAGGCAAGAAACAACAATTGTTGGAGAGGATGTGGAGAAAGGGGATCCCTCCTACATTGTTGGTGGGAATGCAAGTTGGTACAGCCACTCTGGAAAACAGTGTGGAGGTCCCTTAAAAAGTTAAAAATTGAACTACCCTATGACCCAGCCATTGCACTACTGGGTGTTTACCCCAAAGATACAGACGTAGTAAAGAGAAGGGCCATATGCACCCCAATGTTCATAGCTGCATTGTCCACAATAGCCAAATCATGGAAGGAGCCGAGATGCCCTTCAACAGATGACTGGATTAAGAAGCTGTGGTCCATATATACAATGGAATATTACTCAGCTATCAGAAAGAACGAATTCTCAACATTTGCTGCAACATGGACGGCACTGGAGGAGATAATGCTAAGTGAAATAAGTCAAGCAGAGAAAGACAATTATCATATGATTTCTCTCATCTATGGAACATAAGAACTAGGANGCTGGCTGTCTCTATCTCTATCAAATAAATAAATAAAATCTTTAAAAAAAAATCATTTAAAAAAAATGGAGGGCCAAAAATGGAGTCAGTATTGTCAGCACTCCTACATCTAGCCATAGCAACCTGACAAAAAAAAAAAGAAAGAAAGAAAGAAAGAAAGAAAGAAAGAAAGAAAGAAAGAAAACAAAGAAAAAAAGGAAATAAAAGCCATCCAAATTGGTAAGAAGTAAAACTCCCCATTTGCAGATGACATGATACTATACACAGAAAACCTTAAATACTACACCAAAAAACTATTAGAATGAATGAATTCAGGAAAGTTGCAGGATACATTAATACACAGAAATATGTTACATTTCTATACCCTAAAAACAAAGTAACAGCAAGAGAAATTAAGAAAACAATTCCATTAACAATTACACCAATAAGAATAACCAAGGAGGTAAAAAACCTGTACTCTGAAAACTATAAAACATTGTTGAAAGAAATTGAAGATGACACAAACAAATGGAAATACGTACTATGTTCATGGGTTGGAAGAATTAATATGTTAAAGGGTCCATACTACCCAGAGCAATCTACAGATTCAATGCAATCCCTATCAATATTTCAATGGTGTTTTTCACAGAACTAGAACAAATAATCCTAAAATGTGTATAGAATCACAAGAGTCTCCCAATAGCCAAAACAATCTTGAGAAAGAAAAACAAAGCTAGAGGTGTCATGCTCCCTGATTTTGAGATATATTAGAAAGCTATAGTAATCAAAATAGTATGTCACGGGTATAAAAATAGACATACAGACCAATAAAACAAAATAGAGGGTCCATATGCAGTTGATTTATCTATGGAAAAGAAGACAAGAATATACGATGAGGAAAAGGACAGTCTCTTCAACAAATGGTGCTGGAAAAACTGGACAGCTACATACACAAGAATGAAACTGGACCACTTTCTCACACCATACACAAAAAACAAATTCAAAATGGATTAAAGAATGTGAGACCTGAAACCATAAAACTTCTAGAAGAAAACACAGGCAGTAATCTTTGACATCAGCCTTAGCAATCATTTTCTAGATGTGTCTTCTCAGGCAAGGGAAACAAAAGCTAAAGTAAACTATTGAGACTCCATCAACATAAAAAGCTTTTGTGCTCAAAGGAAAACATCAACAAAATGAAAAGGCAACAACGCGATTTGTGGTAAATACCTGTTTTCCTTCTGGGGACCTAGAGTTCCAATAACTGTAATTGGTTGTGAAGACACTGCATGCCTATGTGAGTGACCACCGACAAAAACTCTGGGCACTTGAGCTCAAACTAGTTCCCTGGTACACAACATGTATCATGTGCTGTCACTATTAGTTGCTGGAGGAATTAAGCACACCCTGTGCAACTTCCCTGAGATAGGAATTATTGATATTTGTGCCTGGTTTCTTACAAACTGCACCCCATGTGCCTTTTCCCTTTGCTGGTTTTTCTTTGTATCGTTTTGCTGTAAAAACTAACCAAAAGTCGTGTAAGGATTTCTGAGTCTTGTGAGTCTTTCAAATGAATCAGTAGACCTTGGGTGGTCTTTGGGACTTCTGATGCAGACCCAAACAATGAAAATAAACTATCTAGCTTATAAAAAACAGTTTTGAAAAAATTCATAAGAAAGTTAGGATCACAAAGAAAGCTAATGACTTAAAATCCCAGAAACAGGAAGTCTTACTTAGGAAAGAAGAGATTGATCACTACTTTTATCTTTGGCACAACCACAGAAGGAGAAGCAAGCTACTATAGGTATGGTGAAAAGAAAACAGCCAATGTTTTAATACGTTTTCAAAGACAAGTATGGATTGGTATGATGGTTTAGTCTGCACTCAACTGTCAACTCTTTTTTTTTTTTAAAGATTTTATTTATTTATTTGACAGAGAGAGAGACAGCCAGTGAGAGAGGGAACACAAGCAGGGGGAGTGGGAGAGGAAGAAGCAGGCTCATAGCAGAAGAGCCTGATGTGGGGCTCGATCCCACAACGCCAGGATCACGCCCTGAGCCAAAGGCAGATGCCTAACCGCTGTGCCACCCAGGCGCCCCACCAACTGTCAACTCTTAACCACGGTTCATTAGCTGCTCATGAGAATGATGCTCAGAGCATGAGCACTGAGACAGATTCTCCCTGAGTCCAGGGCATAAAGGGCTTACTGATTGAAGGCAGGACAAATGAAAGACACCCCATACACTGAATACCAAACAACAGCCAATGACTAGAGGAAACACAGGAGAGATGACTGATGCCTTCCCGATAATCGGATGCCAAGTTCCAATGAAAGAAGGTTCTGATACCATACTCAATTAACTTGAAAACTGTGATGAACTGAATCTAGCCAAACCAAACCAAACCCCAAAACAAAAACCTAGCAACAACAAGATCTAGTTTAACTATAGACTAAAGTAGCTTAATGTCATAGAAGAAACTCAAAGAAGAGGAGGCATGCTCTTTTCTGGGTGTATTAGTTTGCTAGGGCTGCTGTAGCAATTAATCACAAACTGGGCGACATAAACAACAGAAATTTATTCTGTCCCATTTCTGCTGGCTAGACGTAGGAAATCAAGGTGTTGGCAAGGCCATACTCCTTCTGAAGACTCAAGGGAACAATCTTTTCTTGCCTTGTTTAACTTCTGGTGATTGTTGGCAATCCTTGGCATTCTTTATTTTGTGGTAGCATAACTCCAGTCTCTGACTCTGTCTTCACGTGGACTTCTTTCCTATGAGTGTCTCTCTTTCTGAGTCTCTCTCCTTAAAGGGACACCAGTCATTAGAATTACGGCCCATCCTGATGTCATTTTCTTAACTTGGTTAAACCTGCAAAGACCTATTTCCAAATGAGCTTACATTCACAGGTACCAGAAATTTGAACTTCAAAATATCTTTTGGGGGGAAACAATTCAATTAACAACAGGGTATAGATATTATTCACTCATAGTTTCTGTTCTTTTACTGACAGTGTTTTCTATTCACTCAAAATTATTAGACAAAAAGAAAAAAAGAAAATGTGGCCAGTCATCAAGAGAGAAAATAGTCAAAAGAACCAGATCCAGAATGACCCACATGCTGGAATTATCAGAGACTTTAAAGTAACTATGAACATGTTATAGAATCTAGTGGAAAATGTGGATAATGTGCATGAGAGGATAGGTAATTTCAACAAATACATAAAAAACTACAAAAAAGAGCCAAAAGGGAATTCTGAGGTAAGAATCATTCTTATGGGTTTATATGTAGAGTGGATACAGAACAAGGAGGAAAAAAATCAATAAACTTGAAGATAATTCAGTAAAATTATTCAATCTGAAACACAAATTGGGAAAAGGGTGTAAAAAAAAATAAAAGAACATGAGTTACATAGAACAGCACCTTATATATGTTTTATTGGAGCCACAGAAGAAAGAAAATAGAGCAGAAGATATTTTGAAGAGATAATGTCTAACAATTTTCCAAAATTGACGAAAGAAATCAAACACAAAGGTCAAAGAAGTCCAAAAGAATAAATATCTTTAAGACCACAATTAGGCATAGCATATTCAATCTTCTGAAAATCAATTCAATCAAATCAATTTTTAAAAGCATTCAGACAAAAAGACACACACACAATGATAAAAATGAAGACTGACTTCTCTACCCAAATATTTATAAATTAAACAAAACACTTATAAACCCTTAAAAATTAAACAGAACATTTATGAAGGAGTTAAAGATACCACTTTCCGCATCTATCCAGTACTTCCACAGTAATGCTGTCATGGTGTCAAGGAATTGTGACTATAATTTTTCTACTCAACACTGTTTCAGTACAAAAAGTGAATTTAATAAACCAAATAAAATATTTGAAAAAATTTTTTAAAGATGACACCACAATGAAAACATTAAAATATATTTTGAACTAAATAATAAAAGACAGGTCAAAATTTGTAGAATGCAAATAAAACAGTACTTGTAAGGAAATTTATAAATTGAAGGCCTATGTTAGTAAAGAAGAAAGGGCACAATCAAAGAGCTACACTTTTACTTTAAAGAGCTATACAAAGAAGAGTAAATTGAACCCAAAAAAAGGAGAAGGAAAAAAACTAACATAACAGCAGAGATCAATAAAATAGAAAACAGAGAAAATGAATAAAGTCAGAAGTTTTTTCTTTTATGAAAGAGAATAAATAACACATTAAAATTTCTAGCAAGACTGAAAAATAAAGAAAACAAATTTTGCATATCAAGAATTAAAGATAGTCTATTACTACATATGCTGTGGAATTAAAAGGATAACAGACAAATATTATGAACAATTTTATGCCAGCAGATTTGTAAACATATGCTAAATGTATAAATTCCTCAAAAAAACCTTTAAAAAAACTGGCAGGACAAGAAAGAGAGAATATCAGCATGTAAATATTCCTATAGCCATTAAAGAAATTAAATTAATAATTTTAAACATTCCCACAAAGAACACCCCAAATGGTTTTGAACCATCTATCAAATGCGAATTCTATCAAATATTTAGGAGAAAAAATACCAAGTTTATATCCACTCTTTTAAAAAATGGAGGAGGAGAATACTCCCCAACTGTGAGGCTTGACTAATGCTGAGACCAAGACCACAAAAGGACAATAAGAAAAGCATATTAGAGGGAAGCCTGGGCCACTCAGTTGGTCAAGCATCTGACTATTGATTTCGGCTCCGGTCGTGGTCTCAGAGATGTGAGATCGAGCTCCACATCAGGCTCACTCAGCACAGTAAGCTTAAGATTCTCTCTCTTCTGGGGTGCCTGGGTAGAGCAGTCGTTAAGCGTCTGCCTTCGGCTCAGGGCGTGATCCTGGAGTTCTGGGATCGAGTCCCACATCGGGCTCCTCCGCTGGGAGCCTGCTTCTTCCTCTCCCACTCCCCCTGCTTGTGTTCCCTCTCTCGCTGGCTGTCTCTCTGTCACATAAATAAATAAAATCTTTAAAAAAAAAAAAAAAGATTCTCTTCCTCTCCTTCTGTCCCTCCCCCAACTTGCACATGCACACTCTATTTAGAACGAAAGAAAGAAAGAAAAAAGAAAAGAAAAAAGCATACTAGGGACAGGTATCCCTTATGAACTTAAACTCAATAATATTAGCAAATAGAATATAGAAATTTATTTTTAAAAGGATAGCATGTCATCCACATGTGTGCTTTTATTTCAAGAATACAAGATTAACTTAATTGAAATCCAAACAGTGTAATTCACCAGAGTAACAGATCAGAGAACAATCATATAATCATTTAAATAGGTTATAATGTTAAACAAGTATTTGACACAATTTACCAACCATTCATGATAGAAACACAAACTCAGAAGCCAATTTGTCAATGTGATAAGGAGCATCTAAGGACGACCTACAGCTGATAAGATGCCTAACTTTGAAATTCTCAGCACTTTCTCCCTAAAACCAGAGTAACGCGACGCCCTTTACCACTTCTACCCACCATTGTAATGGAGGGGCTCGCCATTGCACTTAGGCAAGAGAAAGAAAGAAAGAGGCATAAAAATGGGACAGAAAAAAGGAAAATTTCCTTTAAATTGATGCAAATATAGACCAACAGCACTAAATATCTAGAAGCAAATCATAGTTTATGAGAAAGTTGTCACTGGAACACAGTGGGGAAAGGCCAATATCTTCAATACGAAACCAATTGGCTAACGTGAAAAAAATTAGCTTTGACCCCTTCCTAACATCGCACACAAAAGTTAACTTCGCAGGAACTCTAGATATAAACACTGAAGACAAAACAATAAAGATTCTAGGAGATACTGTAGGAGAATATTTTTGTGACCTTGAGTTAGGCAAAGATTTCCTAAGCAGGAGATGAAGATACTCTAACCATAAATAAAAGAATTATAAATTGGAATTCATTAAAAACACACCCTTAATGTGCATCAAAGCAAGCTCTTAAGGAATGAGAAGTCAAGCCATAGAGAGAAAGAAACCATTAAAATGCATATCCTGCCAAAAAAAAAAAAAAGACTAGGTGTTCAAAATATGGAGAATTCTTACAAGTGAACAACAAATAATAAATAATCCAATTAAAAATGGGAAAAAGACTTAGTCACTTTCGAAGAAAATCTAAATGACCAATAAACGACAACAAAAATCCCTGACAATATCAAGTGTTGCATAGAGGGGAGTATGTGGAGATTACATGCACCATTGAATGCAAAATTGGTTTAATCACTTCGGAACACTTTAACAGAACCACTAAAGTCTGATCAGATCTTCTGATCTATCACTCTATCCGGAGGGACATACCAACAGGAGTGCATGCACAAAAAGCAGAGGCAAGGTCCTTCTGGCCAGTAACAGGAGGCAGGATGAAGTAAGAGAGATGCCTAGTGCTTAAGATTTAAGGAGGCGCTCCCTCTCGGGGTCAAGAAAGTGCCAGTGTGGTCAAAAGAGTGGGAGCTTCCTTAAATTTTCCAGCACAGACACCTTTCTTTCCCTACCCTAGTCCCAGCTCTGGTCCTGGGCACCCTGGTCCCAGCAATCGGTATTCATGATAACCAAACACCCAACCATCCATCAACTGTAGAAGGGATACGTAAACTGTTCTACAGGCAAACTTCATTTTATTGCGCTTCCCTTTATTGGGCTTTGCAGATACTGCATTTTTTTTTTCTTACAAATTGAAGGTGTGTGGCAACTCTACAACAAGCAAATCTACTCCCGCCATGTTTCCAACTGCATTTGCTCACTTGTCTCCCCGTGCCACGTTTTTTTGGTAGTTCTCGCGATATTTCAAACTTCGTATTATAATTATCTTTTACTATGACTTGCGGAAAGCTCAAATGACGGTCAGCATTTTTAACAATAAGGTATGTTTTAATTAAGATTTTTTTTTTTTAGACACAATGAGACTACACACTTAATAGACTACGGTTTAGTAGAAACATGACTTCTAGATGAGATGCACTGGGAAACCGAAGAGTTAATTTGACTCACTTTATTGCGCTATGTGCTTTATTGTGGTGGTCTGGAACCGAACCCACAGTAGCTCCGAGGTGGGCCTGTATTTATAAAATCCAACATAACAGCAGGCGGAAGAATGAACCAGTAATACGCAACAACACTGTCCATCTCACAAACATAATGTGGAGCATAAGATGCCAATCACAAAACAGGGCATGATTCTATTCACATAAAATTCAAAAACCGGCAAAACTAATCAAGTTCAACAAGGCTGCACAATGGAAGCTTCTGGAGTCCTGGTAAAAGTCTGCATCTTGACATCTTGATTAGGTGGCAACTACATGGGTATGTTCCCTTAAGTAAACGTGGCTGGAGGTGGATGGGATTATCTGATGTATGTATCATTACATGTCACTTATGACTTCTCACTTTCCTGTGTGATTCAATTAAAAAGTTAACCAAAATAATAATAATAATCATAATCATAATCATCCCCACAAGCACTGGGAAATGAACATCAGCTTCTAGATACTGCTATGTCGAATAAAAGGAGGATGGGGAGGGGTACCAGTAGGCTTCTCCTGAGCCTGTAACACTTCATTCATTCTAAATTATACTGAAACAAATATGGCAAAATGGTAGAGTCTGATCGAGACAGGCAATGGGCACATGGTTTATTGTTTTACTCTGTACTTTCTCTTTCAAATGTTTCAGACTTTAAAAAAACAAAACAAAGCAGTGGGGGTTATCTGGAGCTGAGATGTGATCCACCGAGAGGACAGTTCAACCCACATAATTATCGACACCTCTTGCAAAATGTTACAAAGCCCTGCCTTCCCCAGGAGACTTTTCATTCTGTTCCCTGCCAAGGTAAAATAGGATATTTGCAACGAGCCCTTCAATTTTGTTCGAGAAACTCACGCAAAATGAGGAGAGCTTGTTTTAACTTTCCTTTAATATTACAGGTTTTGAAATTGAAGCTTCAGAAAGAATACGCTGCCCCTCTGTGTCTCCATCAAAGTCTGATGTTCCTTGAAAAACAAATTACAAGGGCTTCTGTTCACTTCTCACTGATCCCGAATCATAGAAAAGATAATAAATAAGATTAACTTGCCACTTTCGAGGACTTCTGTGTGACAGACCTTCAAATGCAGACACCAAGCTGGAGTTTATTTTCCCTTTTCCTTTCACCTTTTAAGCTTCATTTTATAAGAAACTACTGGAAATACTGGAACTTTCCATTATGCTTCTGTTAGCCTTCTGCTCAGCTCCACTTAAGAAACAGCTCCCTTTTTTATATTAAAGACAGACTGGCTGGGGGCGCCCGGGTGGCACAGCGGTTAAGTGTCTGCTTTCGGCTCAGGGCGTGATCCCGGCGTTACGGGATCGAGCCCCACATCAGGCTCCTCCGCTATGAGCCTGCTTCTTCCTCTCCCACTCCCCCTGCTCGTGTTTCCTCTTTTGCTGGCTGTCTCTATCTCTGTCGAATAAATAAATAAAATCTTTAAAAAAAAAAAAAAAAGACAGACTGGCTGGAAATACTGCGCCCTCCCCCATGTCATCGCCCAGAGTGGAAGATTCCCCCATGACACAGGACAGAACCTACAGAACAGCTTCCGACAGATACAAACCAGCCCAAGGTCACAGCCAACCTGTGCCGGTTTCCACAACACTCTCCTTAAACTGGTTCCTGACTTCCGCCAGCTCCAGTCCTCTCCTAGCTCTAGGCTTCAATAAAAATAGGGAGTCAGGGAAGGCCTCCAAGATGGATTCAAGGGGACGTGGTGGCAAATGGAACATATGGAAGGACAGAGGCAGGTATGATAGAGTGTAAAGAGCAATGAGCTTATGAGTCAGAAGCTTTGCACTCAAATTCTGACTTGGTGGGCTGAGCGACTTTGACCAAGTCGTTTTAACCTTCCTGCATCCCTTTTCTCTCTGCACGATGAGCAAGGGAATGCTTCTCTCTCACATAACTGTATGTGCTTTGCATGCTGCAAAATGTTGGGAATATTACATGGGCATAAGGCAGTGGAAGAAAATGCCAGCGAGACTTGGCTCACCTGCTAGTCCAAAGCCTGGAACACACTAATTTGTCTTTAAGTCAGATTTATTCTTTTCCCTATGTGCTCATTAGTCATTGCATGCTCGTTTCCTCTCTTCCACTTCTTTTCCCATTTTCTCAACGGGCTGTGAATATCCTTATAATACACTAGGATATGTCAAATTCTTTGAACCTTTGCACCTCCGGACTTTTCAGTCTGGGTGTGTCTGAAATGCGGTCTTTTGGTTGAAATGAATCTATGCCCTTTATAAGCAGATCACCAGCTGACAGACACCTTTCAAAAGACAAGTAACAATGAGTCACACCACTCATCGGGATGGTGTCGGAAAGTGTCAAGGTTTTGAACAGAAGCGAACGTCAGCCCTAAGTAAGGAAATATTTCCAAGCCTTAAGGCTGTACCACAGCCTATGCCAGATTGCACGCTTTGGAACAATGTTGCAGTAAAATTGACAAACGTTATTGGCTTCTCCTTCCATGACAACACAGCATTTGTAATCAGCAGGTCGAGATTTCCTGCTTCATCTAATTTGGAGGGATTTACATTTTTTAAAATGCGCGTGTGTGTTCAAAAGGGTCCCTATCTTATCTTTCTATGGGTTTTCAGCTCAAGCTCCTTCTCCTACAAGGTAAGAATGTTGGGGTCCCCCCTGCTTTATTCTCTTTCCACTCTTTCACTCACTCCTTACCAAGGGAAGAGGAATATCATATTCACGAATATTTCAGAGCATCATATCTGACATCTGGCAGGCATGGTCACTACTTTGGCCATTCCATCACCTTCTGTCCTCCTTTATGAAGCAGGCATATGGTTCTAACCAGTGAACGTGGAGGAACAACTCAGCTCAAGGCAACACTGCAGGCTACGTTGTCGTCAATTCAGCAGAGGAGAAAATAGGATACTTGACTTCGACCTCTATCCGTTGCCTTGTCTCCAGTCCAGTTTTACCAGACATCCTTGCATTTAGTTATAGGGCACGTGTTCCATTAGTCTCGAGACTTTGTATATATTCTCATCAGACAGACCTCTAAAAGGGCAGCTTTACAGCCTTAATTTAGGGTCATGAGTTTGAGTATGCGCCCTGAGATAAAAAGGCAAGCTTATGCAGAACACAGTACTCTATCAATCCCAACTTGCATTGGGCAATATTCTTGGATAATGCAGTGATGGGATTTCACCAAATTTAGATGTCCTCTAGAAGCATCATTTGCATAAAAATCAAGGCCAAAGTTCACTTAGCATGAGCAGACTCTCCTTCCGGTTGCCCCAGCCTGTAGCTGGATATGATCGACCTTCCCTAGCAGCCTACAAAATTCCCTTTTGAGGAAATGTAGGAATGTGATGAGGCTTTTAACAGTTTGGGTCAGAACCCAGAATCACCACAAGACGGAATTCAACATCAGGTTATAGCTGAGGGTCAGAAATCAGGCAACAGTCATGATCTGCCAGTTAAGGGGTAACGTGTGATCTACCGCCAGGGGTTAAAGAGTTTGTCAATGTCCAACACTCAGGGTGACAGAAACAAGTACTCAGTGAGCACAGCGGTAGGGCCAGGGGACCATAGTCCTGTCTCTCTGCCTCTTGCCCTGGAAAGAAGTCTGAAAGAGGACTCCTGGCCCCGAGGTCAATATGATTACCACTATCGAGTGACACCCAAACATTCTAGGTGGCAAAATAGACTGTGAAAACATTTTCTTGACATTTTGCTATAGAGCAGGATATCCAAAAAAGAGGATGAGAAATAAATATGTGTTAAAGGATCCTTTACTCTCCCCCTCTCCATATGGAAAGAGAACTGATTTCCATAAAAGGTGTTCATCTGATACTCTGACGGGATCTCACTTCTACTGTTGTCTTAGTTCGAGAGATAATTGATCATAACATCTGCACTTCCTTCATGCAAATGTGTGACTGAATTTCCAGCAGCATGTCTTCACATGCCATCAACAGTCTCCTGTTACAAACGAGCAGTGCCCACAGAATCTTCTATGCAATACTGGTCCCTAGAGATTTTTCCCCCCTCTTTTGGAGGTAAAGGGAGTGCTTGCAATGGCCAAACATAATTTTAAAAAAGCAAAATAAGACACCACGCCTGGAGATTCACAAGACATGTGAATATATCAAAGACTCTGAGGGGCGCCTGGGTGGCACAGCGGTTAAGCGTCTGCCTTCGGCTCAGGGCGTGATCCCAGCGTTANTTCCCCCTCTTTTGGAGGTGAAGGGAGTGCTTGCAATGGCCAAACATAATTTTAAAAAAGCAAAATAAGACACCACGCCTGGAGATTCACAAGACATGTTAACATATCAAAGACTCTGAAAAATCCAGCAAAACAAACCAAAACAAAACAAAGACTTCTGATTAACGTTTTTAAATATAATAATTGCCCAAACCTAAATGCCCATACATCTTTTCCATATAAGAGCTATTAGCATCCCATATCACAGAAGTGACANCTCTGAAAAATCCAGCAAAACAAAACAAAGACTTCTGATTAACGTTTTTAAATATAATAATTGCCCAAACCTAAATGCCCATACATCTTTTCCATATAAGAGCTATTAGCATCCCATATCACAGAAGTGACATTCAGAGGGACAGCTCTGTCCTATAGCTTTACAGGGACCGGGAATTTGGAGCAAAGTGTAGGTGACCTGACTCTCAATTCTTATCCGAATGCTAATGGGAAGGGAAGGGAGGGGAACAGAAGGGAAGGGAAGGGGGATGAAGTACTCTCCTACAGGCACATTGGAGTGTTTCAATTTCTTGCTACCATGTGTGAATTACTGCAGTTATGGCCAAGTAGCCCAACATGGCAGAAGCCAGTAGGCTGTAGCATTATTATACATAGCTGGAGCAAGCTGCACTGATTTATAATCAGACAGTTTGTGTTCTGAAGCCCAGCCATACAAGAGAGCAAATCCTTTTGCACATCCCTCAGCCCCAAAGGAAAGCCTCTGCTAGGAGATGCTTGAAGCTGGCACTGGCAGCAGCCCTTTCCTGGAGGATCACTGGCGCAGATTCCCTTCGGCTGAACCCCTCCTGCCCCTGGCTCTGAAAAACCCGTGTTTCAATCCCTTAGGTGAAGTGTCTAAGAGAAGAAGTGAAAAGGGTAAGGAAGGAATCAGGGAAGATCGACCCCTGTGTTAGTGAGCTATCGCGGCATTAAAAACCACCCCAGCACTCAGAGAGTAAGCCAACGATTTAGTATTGCTCACGATGTTGTAAGTTGACTGATCTCAGCTGTGGAATTCTTTTGTGTAGCTGAAGCCATTCATGGGGCTGTATTCAACTTGGGGCTCACCTGGGGCTGGAATATTTAAGGTACGCTCTCATCTTCCCGGGTCTCTCACACCACTCCACGGTCTAGCCTGGACTTAACTTACTGCAGGGCGAGTGGGCCCCAAGAGAAGGGGAGTGGGAGCTTCCAGTTCTCCTGCAGCTTCAGCTCAGAAATCCCAGAGCATCACTTGTGAGGCATTCTATTGGTTAAGGCAAGTTCCAAGGCCAGCCCAAATTCAGAGGTCCAAACCTCACCTCTTGATACGAGAGACATAGGAAGGTTGCACATGGCTCTTTCTGGAGACCATTTACCACATTATCCAACACTACACATTGAAGAACTTTAATGGGTGATAAACAGAAAAAAAGTCAACGTCATTCCTGACAAAGATGGGTCCTAGGAGAACAAATGCAAAACTTGGTCCTTTTTATCTAGACCTATATCATCCTTTAGAAAGACAAAAGCAAAACATTACAGACTCCTCCAGGACTCCAGTTAGCACAAGTAAACGATCGCCTAACGTGTTCTACTCGCTAAAAGTCTAAGGTTACCTCTCTTTAGGAGACAATTGGAATAATTTGTTTTGGATTAGCACTAAGTTCTTTTATAGACCAATTGTATTCCTGGGCTACTCATGAAATTATAAATTAAATTCTAATTTGTTTCATGTTTTCATTCCTCACTTGCCCTCCTTCTCAAGGAATAAGCAAGTTTTCTCCTTGTCAACAGTCCAACTTACCTCTGAGGCTGGATGTAGCCATATCCGGAGGAGAAGAGCTAACTATTTATTTAGCACTGTTATCACCTTCCCTTAAAGGAGCCAGCTCTTCTTTTTGTCTCATTCACCATTTGAAGCATAAGGCAAAGATGAGTGGGCTGGACAGCTGCCTACATTGTACATTCTGAGGGATGCTAAGAAGGGGCCCTGCCCAAAAATAATTTCACAGCTGCCATGACATGATGTCTGAAATTCCACCACCGAGATTCATTTCATTCATTTATGGTACGGTACTGACTGTCCTGGGACTCAAGGACACCATGCAAAGACCCCAGGATATGGTGGAACAGATGGGGTCCACCATCATCCATTAGCTTCCCAACCTGGGGTCAATGACTGGGCCAGAGATTGTGAACAGTGAGGAAAAAACAAACAGGTCCGGGGATCTGTGAGGGCCTGAAAGGTGAGGGTGTCTCCCATAGACAGCCTGTCTGCTCCCGGAGTTGGGGACACCCCAAGGGTAGAGCTGGACGAAGAAATAAGAAACATCTCTCCAATTCCATCACGTACTGAAGGCGGTTTGGATACCTTCATCTCCAAGGTAACATTTTTTTTTAATATGATGGTTAAGACAATGACAAAAAGACATTAAGGAATCACTGTATATAACAAAAAGAACTGAACCCAGNATCTCTCCAATTCCATCACGTACTGAAGGCGGTTTGGATACCTTCATCTCCAAGGTAACATTTTTTTTTAATATGATGGTTAAGACAATGACAAAAAGACATTAAGGAATCACTGTATATAACAAAAAGAACTGAACCCAGTCTGACTACTAGAACCACTAGAACCACTACACTGTCATGCCAACCAGGTGCTGACACCCAAGTGCTTATGCACAGAACATGATAAAAGGATAAGGAATTGTTTCAGTCCTGGTCTCTAAGAAAGGAAATTTTGGGGGCGCCTGGGTGGCACAGTGGTTAAGCGTCTTCCTTCGGCTCAGGGCGTGATCCCAGCGTTATGGGATCGAGCCCCACATCAGGCTCCTCTGCTATGAGCCTGCTTCTTCCTCTCCCACTCCCCCTGCTTGTGTTCCCTCTCTCGCTAGCTGTCTCTATTTCTGTCGAATAAATAAATAAAATCTTTAGAAAAACAAAAAAAAGGAAATTTTGAATCTGATGTGAGTTATTTATTTTTTTTATTGAAGTACTACTAGCGTTAGAGTTTTTATTGTATGGGCTTTAGATTTTTTTTAAAGATTTATATATTTATTTATTTTAGAGGGACTGAGAACGCCGTGGGGAGGGGCGTCGTGAAAGGGACCGAGCCAGTCTCAAGCAGACTCCCCACTGACTCACAACCCTGAGATCACAACCTGAGCCAAAGCCAAGTCAGACGCCTCACTGATCGCACCAGGCAGGTGCCCCGGTGTTTTACATTTAAAAATAAAGCATGGTATTAAAAAAGAGGTTTCCTTCCAAAATAACATATGGAAACGACTTTTCTAGCATTTATTCAGAGTGACTCAAAATGTATGGTCCGTCAGGCAGTAATGAAAAACTGCTAGAAAAACAAATCTCTGAGCAGCATTCATTTCTGTATTTTCTTAACCCAAACCTTGTGGCACAAGTGAGCGGCCTGATGCCTGAGCAGACCGAAAACAGCCCAGGGCCCCTCAGGAGGTGGGATTCTGACTGGTAGGACCCTGCTCAATGAGGCAGGGGGCCCCTCTGCACCGCTGTAGGATCTGAGGGCCAGCTCTGAGGACATACCTATCCCGATTTCTTTTTGTAAAATTTTTTTATGATGATCAATTGGCCAACATATATCATTAGTTTTTGATGTACTGTCCAATGATTCATTAGTTGCGTGTAACACCCAGTGCTTATCACATGTGCCTTCCTTAATACCCATCCCCCAGTCACCGCATCCCCCCACCCTCCTCCCTTCTGTAACCCTCAGTTTGCTCCCCAGAGTTCAGAGTCTCTCATGGTTTGTCTCCCTCTCTGATCTCTTCCCATTTAGTTTTCCCTCCCTTCCCCTGTGGTCCTCCCTAGTTCTTGGTTAGATATCTGGTCAACTATAAATGCTGGAGATGATGTAACTCTTCTATCCATGTTCCCTACTTCTCTTCTTCCTTTCTCCCCTTGACCAACCTCAAACACACACACACCCTCTTCTTCACGTGGTGAAGGCGTTGAGGGAGCCATTTTGCTAAGAGGGGGAAGTGCTCAAAACCGCAAGTGAAGTCCCTTTCGTTGATTGCCACCATTACGGATGTAGCCACTTAGACTAATTTAATAGAAATCCAAGTTAGGATATAGCCAGAGAAGACAAGAGTATGGCAAATGTACTAGCACCAATCTCTCTCAGTAAATTGTTAAATGCCTGAAAGCACTAAATCAGAAAATGAGCAGGCTTTGCTTTCTCAGAGGGAACTGGAGTATTCAGTATTTAAAATCCAGTGAGAGAACTTCCTGCCCTACAATATGGCTTTGAGTTCATTGAAGTGAATCACACATTAGCAATGAGAAATGTACTTTCCAAATGGTAATGCTAAAGAGACAATTCATCCAGAGGAAGCAAAAGCATCTCCATTTCCTGGAGAGTCTCCCCCTGGTGGTTCTCAACCCAGCATAATACCATGTTCCTCCCACTAAGAGGCAATTGGAATTACAGGAGAAACTTTCATTAGGGGTCACAATGATTGAGAGATGCTGCTGGCATTCAGTAAATGTCAGCCAGGGATGCTAAATGTCCTGCAATGTGCCATTAAAGCATGCTGCAAGGGGAGAATTTCCTCACTGAAGTAACACCAAGAGCACCCGTACTGAATACTATTACATTAGACAGCTGCCATGTGCTCTCTTTAAAGATGTCAGTCTCCAAACCTGCTGTCTACTTACTTAGAACGTATTAACTCTCCATGTTGGAAAGTCATGGTCTCCTGATTTTTTTAATTATGAGGAAAGACTGTAATTCAACACTACCCCGTCCCACTGAAAGCGATCAAAGGGATTACTTAAATAATATGTATATCTGGTGGATAGAGACTACTAGGAGAAAATCCCTCTTTAAGTACAAGTAAGATCTATGGAATTCTGTGACCTAGAGGGACACTGAGTGACTGGATTTGAAAGAGAGGTCGTGGATTAATGGTAACAAAGATTTGACGCAAAGTAGGTTCTCACATGTTTTTCCTTCCCTCCTCCCCTTTCTCCCCAAGAGTTATTGAGTGACCACTGTCTGTAGGCATTACATGAGGCACTGTGGAACAATGGTGAGCAAAAAGTGACACAGTTTTTACTCTCACGGAGCATACGTTCCATTAGGGGGTGGATGTAAAACTAACATTAATAAAATAATCACACAAATAAACTAGTGAGTAAGGACCAATATGGTCATCCCTGATCGCCAGTTGCATTACCCCTAGATACAAGAGCATCAAGGACAATTACCTGTGTCACAGAGCTCCTGGGTTCCATTATCAGCAAGTTCGGTAGACCAGCCACACAACTTTGATAGACCCATTTTTTCCTAAGCATGCAAATGCACGTTGCTTTGGCTAGCAATATGGACTCTGAGTAGCTAGGAAAGAATCTGGTAGATTTTTCAGTACAAACAATCAGGGCATGTAAAGATGACTCATTTCAGCTCAGGCTGAGTCATCAGGGATGAGGGACCCTACTTCCAGATATAGTCTTGATGATTCCCTCCCACAGAGAGGCCACGTGCTATCAACAACCCAGGTGGTCCTCATATCCCTCATGAAACTTTCAAGAGCAGGGATATCATTCAACTAATTCCGCAAATGCTTATGGAATGCAAACTCTGGGCCTTGTGCCCCATAAAGCCTGAATACATAAAGGGGAGTCAGAAGCAGCTCCTGGGGCGCCTGGGTGGCACAGCAGTTAAGCGTCTGCCTTCGGCTCAGGGCATGATCCCAGCGTTATGGGATCGAGCCCCGCGTCAGGCTCTTTCGCACTGAGCCTGCTTCTTCCTCTCCCACTCCCCCTGCTTGTGTTCCCTCTCTCGCTGGCTGTCTCTATCTCTGTCGAATAAATAAATAAAAAAAATCTTAAAAAAAAAAAAGCAGCAGCTCCTGCCCTCAAGGGATCCCACTAGAAAAGAAAGCATAATCTTACAATGTGCTAAGTGTCACATGAACACANAGCAGCATCTCCTGCCCTCAAGGGATCCCACTAGAAAAGAAAGCATAATCTTACAATGTGCTAAGTGTCACATGAACACAAGCGCCAAGTGTCATGGGGCCATGGAGGAAGAGACCGTTTACTCCTGCAGTGTGTTCTGAGAGAATTCTGGCTTCAAAGGAGAATGGCTGGAGAGAGAGAACTTGAGGTCTCAGCCTTTCCTGATAGAGATCACTAATGTTGTTTGCTTTGGACAGGTTATCTTATCCCAAGACCAAGAAGTCTGGCTTTTTTTTATTGAGTATGGATTCCCCATGGTATTTTTTTGTCCTAATTGGCGTGTCAAGCGCTATTTCATAAGGAGGATGATTTAACTCTAGTTAGCTGAATGAGGAGATGGGAGAATTCCCCGCGTGTACCTATGGGCAGCTGTGACTTTCTCTTTATGTAACTTATGAACACTTGCCTGTCTCCACTCCCAGAACCTTCCACCCCAACTGACAGTCTTCAGTGTAGCTGCGGCAACAGAGAATGGGGACAGTTCCCACCTTTCTCCCCCTCCACCCTGACTTTGCCCAGACAGGAGTAAGGGCTAACGGCCAAGCCCCCAGAACTCAATCTGCTGACTCTGTTCCTTGAGGTCAAACTAACTCGAGCTCGTTGCCCCCCAAGGCTAGAGAAGCTGCTTGGTTTACTTTTCAGGATGGGTCTCCATCTGGAAGCAGTAGGAAGTCAAAGCAAAAACCTCATTTACCTGCTGGGGAAATGTAAACAACTGAAGAGTCCACCGGGACAAGAGCAGAAAGAATTCCAGAGTGTAAGCCCCCTCCCAGGAAGCAGAAATCCAGGTAGTAAAAATAAGAAAGAGTAAGAAAAGAAAAAAAAAAAAGACTTTTTTTTCAGGACTTCTAGACTTTTCCCTCACTCCTCTGACCTTTAGCTCATTATCTTAATATCTGCTATTCCTCTTTAGGGAGGCAAACTCAGGTCTGGATCTACTAGGATAGACGAGTCTGTAAGGATACAGTGAGCATCACTTAGGTAAGTCACAGTAAATTTCTCACTACCACACCAAGCTGAATCAACTCAACTGTTTCAGTCAAATTTTTCCACAATATCCTTTGAGGCTGAAAATGCCTCTGTCTTAAGTTCGGTCCAGTTTTCAAGAAAGCTATCAAACATGGGAGATAGAATAATCACTCTTTTTTCAAAAAAACAATACAGCAGATCATGTCAGCAGATTTAGTGTTATTTGCACACAATATCCACGAAGATTTTGAGGGTGAAAATATTTATGTATGAAGCTCACCCCACAAACTTCTAAGAGAGCATGAGGCAACTTTTAATAAAAGACACATATAGAATAAGGCAGCTGAATTAGGAGATCACAAAGTGGCAGTAATGTTTCTTGAAAGTCAGGCTAGAGACGAGATTAACCACCTATTTGAGATCAAGAAGGCAGCACTCGGAGTTCAGTGATACCCACTCCACCATGACTTCCACCCACTCTGCATTCCCAGCTGATAGCCTGGCTTCCATCTGGGGACTCGTGGCTGGTGAAGTTCCCCACCAGTTCTCCAGGAGGAACACAGAATGACTGACCAAGATGAAATGACATCTGGTGGGATATGGGACAACTTCTCCAAAATCTGGAAGGTACGATTTACCACTATGATGCCAATACTTCAAAGGCCATGGGACCATAGACCAATGTAGAACTATCCAATTATCATCCAGGCATAAGGGACTAACTTGGCCTCTGCCTGTTGTTACTCAGAGGAAATGATCTTTGATGAAGATGTGTGTCTCATTCAGAGGGTGAAGAGTAAGTTATTGTCAACAGTTCCAGATCAGATGGTGTAAGGTTCATTGTGCTCGGATTATGACTTAGGGGCTTATGAAAGGTATACTCCAAGAACTCACTTCTACACGCTGTGAGAACAACCCTGCCACAGTCAGAGAGCTGGCGCCACAAAACAGAAACCCACAAGGCTGCCATCCCAGCACTGGGAGTATGAACCCAGAGGGGCTCCTCCTCGTCCCCAGATCTTCAAGACCCTGGGAGCCTCACCCTGGAGTTGCCACCTTCTAAACACCTCCCCAGCCCCCTGCTGCCCTTCCTTCCCCATGGCCACCCAGGTACTCATGAACTACACTGTTCTGAGAGCTTCCTGCCTTGACCCTTTCGATCTTGCCTCCATGTATCACCCCCAGTTATGTTTCACAAAATCAAATGTGATCATGAATTCCACTGCCATCAATCATTTAATGACTTTCTCTCTATAGGCGGTAAAATTTAAACACCTTAGGTTGGCATCCGAAGACTTTAACAACAGACTATCATCTCCTCTTTATTCCCACACTACGTTACCACAGCCTTTTCTCCATCCCAATGCATCCCATGCTCTAAGTGCCCCTAAACTCTGTGTGCGCCTGTTCTTTCTACATGATGAGGAAGTGATTTGAGTGCCCGCTATGTGCCAAGAATATGTGAGTGAGTGGAAAAAGAAGAAACCCAGTTCCAGCCATCATGGAATTTCCATGGAGGCTACAAAGGTTATAAGAATTGTTCAACGTGCTATGGGAGAAAGGCACGTGGGCTAAGAGAATAAATAATAGGTGTGAGTGACTTAGGGGGCTCAGGAGAGGCTTTCCTCAATGAGACATTTCTGGGCTGCAATCTGATGGGTGCGCCAGGCAAAGGAAGACAAGAGTTCTACGCACACCCGAGCCTTCAGACCCATTCCCGTCCTTGGACGGTTTGTTATGGTTCTGCAACAACAGTCGTACAGTAATTGAGGAGAGGCATTTAGAAGTTTGTAGAGCAATTTGACAGAGTAATTTTCTATCTCTTGGATCTAATAAAATGCAAAGCTTGTATTTTGTGTCTTTTTTATTCATTTTATTTTTCTTGTATTTCATTTTTATTATCCTTATAAAAGCATCAGTCTGTGATGGATTAGAAAATTAAAGAACAACTATTCTTTCATCACAGATAGTCTGAGGAGCACTGGCCAGCCAGAAGGAAAATGTGAATCGCCCTGGGGGGTGGGAGGGCCACAGGAGAAAAATGAGGCTGGCGATGTGGATTCTGGGAGTATCAAGCTCATGCGTGATGACTAAAGTGGTGATTACTGTTGTCACCAGCTGGGGAGAGAGGATGGAATTGGAGAGACAGCCCCAAAGAGCTTCAGTGTGCAAGGCTGATTGAGAAAGATAAGCCTCTAAGGGAGGCAAGGGAGGAAAAGCCAGACAGGCTGAGTGACAAGACATGTGGAGTCTTCGAAGTCAAGAGGAAAGAGGGTTTCAAGTGGGGGGAGTGGTCGGCAATGTTGAATCCCACTGAGAGAACAATGGACTGAAAACTGTCACCTGAGTAGAGAGACATCAGGGTCACTGCTAGCTTTAGCAGAAGCAACGTGGTGGAGAGGTGGGAAGATCTGGAAAGAACAAAGCAAGGAAGTCAAGGAAAAAGATGCAGCCAGTTGCACAGCAGTGAAAAGGGAAGAGATTGGGTAGCTGGCAGTGGACATGGGCGCAAGCGTTGCTTTGGTTGGGGTCATGGTATTTTCATTTTAAGGAGAGAAATTTGAGCCTTTTTCAAAGACGATGGACTCCTGTTGAGAGGGAAGGGATGAATTTGGAAACAGAGAAAATATAATCACTAATTAATGTTTTTGGAGAAAGTGGATGAAGTCGGTATCTAAAGTACAAGAAGGAAAGGGAAGTCAATCCGCAGAAAATGATAGTCTTGTTGGAACCACGGGCTGTGAAATCTGCCTGAAGAGGAAGGAAAGGAAGGAAGTGGGTACATCCATGCACTGAGGTGTTTGTGCATCTGAAGAACAGTGATTACGGAAAAGAGGAACAAGACAACTAGAAGGAAAGAACGTTCTGGTGAGAGACGCGAATCCCTGATATAGCAAATTTTGAAGAGAACACATAGCCCTACCTCTTTCCCATGTTATTGCATTTCTCTTTGATGTTTTATATTTATTCCTCAAGCTCTGTTTTGAAGACTATTTCTTGTCTTTCATGTCTTTGAAACTACAGAACGGAATCATTCTGAATTCTTCCACATACTCTGGGAGGAGTCCTGATCTAAGGGATGCTCTTAGCATTGTCCACAGTAGCTAAATTGTGGAAGGAGCTGAGATGCCCTTCAACAGATGACTGGATTAAGAAGTTGTGGTCCATATATACAATAATATTACTCAGCCATCAGAAAGAACGATTACACAACATTTGCAGCAACATGGACGGGACTGGAGGAGATTATGCTAAGTGAAATACGTCAAGCAGAGAAAGACAATTATCATACGGTTTCACTCATTTATGGAACATAAGAAGTAGGAAGATCGGTAGGAGAAGGAAGGGAAGAATGAAGGGGGGTAAACAGAAGGGGAAATGAACCATGAAAGACTGTGGACTCTGGGAAACAAACTGAGGGCTTCAGAGGGGAGGGGGTGGGGGATTGAGATAGACCGGTGATGGGTAGTAAGGAGGGCACATATTGCATGGTGCACTGGGTGTTATATGCAAATAATGAATCATGGAATATTGCATCAAAAACTGGGGATGTACTGTATGATGACTAATATAACAAAATAAAAATTATTAAAAAAAAATAATGGATGCTCTTCCTCCCTTTGCTTCCACTGCTTTATTTCAAAGTTGGCGTAAATGTGTGCTNATGACTAATATAACAAAATAAAAATTATTAAAAAAAAATAATGGATGCTCTTCCTCCCTTTGCTTCCACTGCTTTATTTCAAAGTTGGCGTAAATGTGTGCTGGTTGACTTGTGTGCATTTGCTCTCTGCTCTGATGCTGTGCTCTTGCCTCCTGTTTATTAATCTTCTCTGCAGCACTTCCATCCATACCAACTATTGCTAAAGAACAGGGAGGGGAAGGGTGAGGCCAAGGAGCTAAGGCAGTTCCAGTATGGGTCTGGGTTTGTTTCCAACACTCAACTAAAGTAGACATGTCTTCTGCCATGAGCCACATCTCCCTGACCCAGTGTTCACACTTGGGGGAGTCAGGGAACCTCACATTGGGCCCTTAGAGTCCCAAAACTCTGTCCCTCAATGCCATGGCTCCCCTCACCCTGCTCGCCTAATGCACTCCCTTGCCTGGAAACCCAGCCATAAACAACTCTACCTCCCCATCTTGTCGTAATGGAGCCTGAGCTATCTCTGGGGACTCTTCTCTTCCACTCATGTGTCTCATCCATCTAATCAAAGAATCATTACATGGGCCTTTGAGAATTATGCCACGTACTTTTTGAGCAGGGATCACAGATTGGCAGCCCACAGATGGAATCCAGCTGGCAGATAATTTTGTTTGGCCCACACAGTGTTTGAAAGATAGGAACATTTCATATAAAAATCCATCTTTCCAGCTTCTTTTTTTTTAAAAAAAATCAGATATCTGGCAATCCTCAATCGCAATTTTTCTGCATGGCAAAAATTGGCTAGATCTGAGCTATGGCTGTCCTCTTCAGATGGGAATGCTATTTACTTCCACCCTCCCTACTCCCGATTGCCTTGCATTCAGCCCTCTTCAGACTTTGTGGCTCCCCCGCCCCTGGGTTTAGACGAGCTACATGGTATGGCTCACATCATCTTTCCCTGAGTCCACATTATGCTCTGGCAGATCATTCTTATACTTTATGTTTGGGGTTTATGGCTGTGTTCTATTTTTTTTTCCCCTTCTCTCTCAAGGTGGATTTTCTTCTCTACTTTTTGTTATCTGAACTTTTTGGAGTTACTTCTTCTGTTTGTTACTCCTTTTATTATTTAGTATATATTGGAGAGGGATAGAGTAAAAATGCTTTTTCATTTCATCATAAAAACCTGACGTCTTCCTGACTTTTTGATATTTCCTACTCCTGCAATGGGCAGTAATAAAATAGACTGCAAAATGTCTGAGTATCAGAAATGATGCAACTGTTGAAAAAGGGCTTGAAGCCCTACAAAATTAACTTGCTGTAATATCACACACAATAACTTAGGAGTGATTTATGCATTAATGAAAGAATCGAGTGACAGAACAGAAAGAACTCTGAACAAACCTGTTATCCTTTATGCTTCATTTTCCTTTGGTTCTCATGGTAATCTAAATATGCAAAAAGATGCAAATAGCTTCTTTTAGAAAATATTTAAACACTGTATCAGAAGATGAAGGCAACTTCTACTGTTCGTTCCTAGCTGGAGGCAACCCCAGGATGCCCTGAGAATGATTAAAGGTAGGCAAGGGGATTTGAGCCTTTTTTGAAGAGAGAAGATCTATACCCTCAAAGATAATGAAATGTTGATCAGAGTTTGACCCCATCGCCTCCCAGTGGGAAGAGGTTCAAGCCTCCTCAGCAGCCTCCCTGCCTCCATTCTTGCCCCCCTGTAGTCCATTCCCCCACAGAGCAGGTGGGGTTCTATAAAAACAATATGCTAATATTCATTGTTCAAAACCTTCCCTGGCTTCTCGTGCACTTAAAAGAACCTCTTTCTCATGGCCCCTGAAGACCTACAGAATCAGTCACTGCCCCACACTGGCCTTTGAGTTTTCTCCTCATCTTGCCCTCTTCCTCCTCATGAACCATGTACACTGACCTCCTTTCTGTTCCAGAACAAACCACATGTGCTCTGGCCATGGGGCTTTCTTGCTTGCCATTCCGCATACCTCTCCCCGAGGTAACTCTTTCATGGCTTGGCTCCTCCTTGTCATTTGGGACTCAGTTCCCATGTCACTGTGCCACAGAGCTCTCCACTGATCACCTAGACTAGAAGTTTCTCAGTTACTAACCCAGCCCACTCCTCTCACGATCTTCACAGCACTCGCCATCTGAAATCACCTTGGTCATTCATTCGTCTGTATCAGTCTCCATCAAGATTGTCTCCCTGAGAACAGGGACCATGTCCCCCTTCTTCACTACTATTTCCCCAGCTCACTGGCTGAATGACTAAATTTTATAGGTGACAAAACGGGATTTATAGAAGAACATGGCTCATGCAAAGTTCCACAGCTCATCAGAACTCATCATGTAATCCATACCTCCAGAACCTTCTTCATCATCCCTTGGGTCAGTAAAAGAGAACTCTCACTAGGAATGCTTAGAAGATATGGAAGGGTAAAGATGGTGAGCCATATTTTTATTTTGTCGATCTTAGTCAATATTTTTATTTTGTAAGACTGTACCACCACCACCACCACCACAAATATACATATTTTAATATGCACTTAATTAAATATATATTAATATAGAAGTATATATTTACATTCTATGCATTATATATATAATGTGTGTTTGTTCATATCTGGCGATAAAGTCTCTTCAAAGAAAATGCTCTGATAAATCCTAAAGGCTGCCCACTGATTTCATTAAATTTACTAAGAATTATTTAGGACCGTTCTCATCAATAGAGATTTACTCGATTGCACTACATTTACCATTATAACTGAATGCAGTCTTTATCAGCTGTTTGTATTAATATTTATTTTCAAAGAAATGGCAGGCAATGATCCTAGTTAGCATTGCTCATGGTGCTTCACCCACTTATAGCGATGATTCATACTATAGCAATAATAATGCCATTCGAGTTAATGTATATAATTTCGTTGTCCTCCTAAGACGTCAAATTGCCAGTGAGCTTAAATTTTCTTTTTCAGACTCCAATGAATAAGCAATTAACCGCCAGGGTTGCTAATTGAGTAAATTACTCCTGAGTGACTCTAGGGCCAGAGGAATCCCTCTAAACTGATGGTATGAATCTTCCCTTTGACAAAAACTCAGAGCTATATTCAAAGCCAAGAACTGTGGCATAGCAGCTTACTAGGATACAGGGGAGAAAAACAACCAAATAAAATTAAAAAAAAAAAAGAGTTATCTCAGTGAAACAAACATGAAAGTTTCTTCTAATGAGAGCTACGGAAGAGTCTACTAGAAAGGAAATGTTCTCCTCTCCAGGGACATCAATTTTTAAAAAGGGGGTTTGTGGGGAGGGCATGGATTGCATCCAGTTTTGGACAATTCATTCCTAAGAGCGACAGCCTCTTTAAACACTCACAGGGCTGGAAAGGGTTTGCAATCTCCAACTCCAGCAGGAACACAGGGGTCTTTTAACCCATGGTGTCAAGTCTCCTAGGAAGGGGGCTGTCAGCCTCTTCACTGCCTACCAAGTTTCCAACACAGTGGGAGCTCAGAAGGGAGGTTGGCTAACCAAGCACCTTGACAGTACAGAAATGGTTCCCGGTGCCTCACCGAAATTTCCAGTGTCGCACTCAACTCAAATGCACATTCTCTATTTACAGTTCAAGTGGAAAATGGAGCAAGGTATGCAGATTTAGAAGAGGGTCCAGACAGAAGAGTCAGGAGACCATGCTCTTCCTCAAGCCTTGACTCTCAATGAAGCTACTCCAGGAGGCAGGACAACAGAGACAGGAACTCTGAATTCAAGGCAAAACTTGAGAAGTACGCTTTGAGGAACATCAGTCACTCTGTGTTCTTGCTTTGGAATCAGGGGACAACATGATCTCTAGGACTTGAAAAATCTGCTTTCTTTTTGGACCATAAATGATCCAAGTCAACGAGGCCATTAGCCTGAGAAATCGGCACTGACATTTCTAAATATTTTATTTACCAAAAGAAAAAAAGCAAAGTCCTCTAGTCTCAGCTCCAGAAAAAAAATGTACATCAAGCATTCTGCATGCAGCCCATTCACCACTCTCTACCAGGTCAGCGAACTGAAACCTACTTCTTCCTATGTGATAATTCCAGGTGGATATGGAGAAGTGTCACAGCACAGCTAGAGTGAGTTTGAAAGTGTCTTCGAGAGTGTTTTGGTTAAGGGATTATATAAACCCAGGGATGTACTGACTCTTCCAATGTACGCATGTTTTAAGTAGCAGCAGAGACTATTGGTAATCCCTAGCACTAGAATTATTAATAATTATTAATTATTAAGTAGAGTACATTGAGTGTGAGAAAGGGAAAAGAGGACTTCCCCATCAATTCAAGTCAGTTGTCTTTCTGTTCAAAAACCTCCAATGACATCAACATCCTATCACGGTCAAATCTATCTTTCAAGACCCCTGTGAATCTGATGTCCCCTCCAACCCTACATCACCCTCTGCTCCTGGAGACATGCCTTCTACCCAAGGGTGGCTGGCTGTCTGGCCTTGCAAGCTCTCCAGTAATATTTCTTCACCCATACTCTTTTTCTTCATCCAAAAGATCTTTTTTTCCAAATCCAGATCAGCTCAAACCCCCCTTCCTTGACAATCCCAGCCTTCGTTGATACTTCTCTAATGGGACCACCTCCAGATCAGACACTATGTGCTTTACATTTCACATTCTCCTCCCTAACTAAAAATGAAAATTTCGTGAACACAGGATCCAATAGCTCCTATTTCTTCATAAAGGAAAAAGTCTTGACAAATTGCAAGTACTTAGCAGGTCGCTAATAAATTCTGGTTATTTGTCATCCTAATTGCTGACTATTATTACACATACTAAATCCCATGACAATAAATACAATTCATCAGGAATATTTTTGACTAATTTGCCAAAGCGCAATTAATGGTTCACTTATTTATAATATTAAAGTAACACAGTCAAAAACTAAGCTAGTTCATGAACTATATCTAGAACTATCATTGTTACAATGATGATCCTTGTACTCATTCACTCCCATGGAATTTGAATTTAAACTTTCCTACTTGGTAACATGTCGTACATAAGTATAAGAAAATCTGGGAAATCTCCTAAGAAAAGCCTACAAGAACTCTCTTCTCCAAATTATAAGTCAGCCAGCAGGATTCCCCAGCCAGACGGCAAGAATGGAAGTGCATTTTCTCTCCCTCTCTCAGAACCTAAAAGTCCTTGTTGTTTTCTACCTTCACTCTCTGGTTTCAAAATTCATCCTTTGAAAGCAGTTGGGTCTAACAGAGAGCACCTAAAAAAAACTGTGTATCAACTTCCTTACCTCTTTCTCCAGGGAGTCCTGTGCGGAGGGAGGGGAAATGTGAATTTCTTCATTATTGCAGAAGTAGCGTTTTCAAGAGCTCCAAGCAGGTGCAGTTAGCTGTGGCTGGTACCTGCTGCTGGTTGATCACTTTCCCTGCAGCAGGAGAGAGGGGGCAGAGAAGGGGATACCTGATCAGATAGCTTTTCTCTTACTTGTGAAGGATCTGCTCTGGAAAGGCAGAGGTTCAAAGGTCATACCCTTTATGCAACACAGGAAGAGGAGAGGGCTGTCCTACCAGTTTCTTACAGAGATAACATTACCAAAGAACACAAAATCCCCCAGGAGCAAAGTTCACCTGAGGGTCCAGGGCAAGTACTTTATTTTAGGTTGGTCTTAATGAGTGGAAAACCCAAGTTCAGTATGCTGACGTGAGCCAAGTTTTGAACAGATGACTTTTCAAAAGCTTGCGGCCCCACCTGAAATTCTCAACTCTTTAGTTATTCTTTTGTTTGGTAGGTTATTTCCGGGAAACCATGTTTAAAACACACCTGCAGGGGCAGCTCAGTCAGTTGAGTGTAGGTAGGACTTTTGGTTTGAGCTCAAGTCATGATCTCAGGGTCCTGGGATTGGGCCCCGCATCAGCCCTGCGATCAGCAGGGAGTCTGCTAGCCATTCCCTCTCCCTCCCCCTACTTGCACACTCTCTCTCTCTTGCTCTCTAAAATAAAGAAATCTTTAAAAATAAATAAATAAAAATAATTGGCAACTGTGGTCCAGATGGTAGATGAGAATCCTTCCCATTCCAACCCTCCTCAAACCTGAGTAGGACTGTCTCTAATGCAGCCAGAAGAAAGGTAATGCTCTCCTGATGATTTCTACTAATACTCAAAGGCTCGTGTCCTTGTGGCTGAATCTCCCCCACCTCCTCCAACATCCATTGTCATGTGACCCTCTACACGATTTACAAACATACACATACACAATCCATTCACCAAGCACTTCGGGAGTTCAGACAACTTTTACTTGAAGATTTGGGTGACCTCAGAGCATAGAGTCTTCTATTGCCTTCTCTCCAACCCTACTTTTCTGTCCCACAGCCTCCACTTGTCTCCTTCCTTGCCCTCATTCCATTTCCATCCCCCTCCTATTTCTCTTTCTCTTCTCCCTCCCTCCCTTTCCCTCACTCTCTAGAACAAAATGAATGGCTCTTCTTTTCTTAGCCATAGCTGAATCTGAGTCCTCTGTTACATTAACATCCTTGTGGTCATGCCATTTTCATGCAGGACATCCAAGGATTTCTTCCAAAGTCAAGGCTTTCTCTTACAGGAATTCTGATCAATATTTTGTTCACCTCTTCACCTTCACAGCCCAATGTGCTAAAGTAAGCCACTGATACTGATACCCAGGTTGATAAAATCAGTAAAGGAGAGGAGAGTTGAAGGGAATGGGAACCTGAGCTTGCGTAGAAGAGAAAGCCAAGTGAAACCACCCACGCAGAGCCTAGGGAAGCCATAAAAGGATCCTGAAAATACTGATGGCAAAGTACTTGAAGTCAAATCTCACCACCTCAGTTGTACCATCAAGGTCTCAATTAAGAACCTTAACTTTCTAACTACCATTTTGTCATGTTTGCACCTTGGCTTTTTATAAGGGAAAACTCTGACTCAATCGAAAGCCATTACCTCTAAAGAAATCCCCAGCACCCAAGTGAAATAATGAAAACATTTTTTCTAGTTACTTGGGTTCATTTGTGGAGCCTGAAAGCTGCTTGTAACCTAGCCCTTACCTACCGCACTTCCAGCCACAGATGCTACAGGGCTTCATGACCCAGCAACCCCGCGCTCAGGTTGGTCCCTCCAACACTGCGTGCTGTGACTCCCTGCCTTCGCTGCGCTGGCCCTTTGCTCGGACTATCCTTTGCTCCTGTCCAGCCTCCAAAACTAGAACCAGGTGTCTCTCTTCCTGAGAAGGCCTTCCCGATCTGCCTTTGTGCGGTGGTTTTGGCTCCTCTAGGTACCCATGTAAATATTTATCTTCTAGCTTTGTGCCTTTTACGTTGCATTTTAATGATCTGTTCACGTGTGCTTCTCCTCTGCTAGAGGGGGATATCCTTGAAAGTGTGGCTAGCGTCTTATTCAGTCCCACATCCCCGATGCTTACTAACAAAGCCTTTTCCTGATAAATGTTAACTGCAAGAAAATAAACCATTGAGCCTCCATCAAAATAAAAGGCTTCTGCACAGCAATGGAAACAATCAACAAAACTAAAAGGTGGCCTACAGAATGGGAGAAGGTATTTGCAAATGAGCTCTTATAAAACCTTACTATGTAAAATATAGAAAGAACTTTACAACTCAACACGCAAAAAACAAATAATCCAGTTAAGAAAGGAACAGAAGACATGAACAGACCTTTCCCCAAAGAAGACATCCAGATGGCAGACACATGAAAAGATGTCAGCATCACTCATCATCAGGGAAATGCAAATCAAAACTACAATGAGCTATCGCCTCACCTCTGTCTGAATGGCTAAAATCAACAACGCAAGAAACAACAAGTGTTGACAAGCACGTGGAAAAAAAGGAACCCTCTTTCACTGTTGGTGGGGATGCAAACTGGCGCAGTCACTGTGGAAAACAGAATCGAGGTTCCTCAAAAAGTTAAAATAGAGCTACCCTACGATCCAGTAATCTCACTACTGGGTGTTTACCTAAAGAATACCAAAACACCAGTTCAAAGGGATACGTGCACCTTTATATCTATAGCAGCATTATTTACTACTGGCAATTTATGGAGACAGCCCAAGTATCCATTAATAGATGAATGTATAAAGATGTGGTGTGTGTGTGCACGTGCACATGCGCGTGTGTGTATATATATATTTTTTCAGCCATAAAAAAAACGAAATCTTGTCATTTGCAACAACATGGCTAGAGCTAGAGAGTATAATGCTAAGCAAAATAAGTCAGAGAAAGAAAATTCCATAATGATTTCTTTCATATGTGGAATTTAAGAAAAAATGAGGAAAGGAAGAAGAAAAAGAGAGGCAAACCAAGAAACAGACTCTTAACTATAGAGAACAAACAAATGGTTACCAGAGGGGAGTGGGGATGGGGGAAATAAGTGATGGGGATTAAGAAGGACACTTGTGGGGGTGGCTGGGTGGCTCAGCCATTAAGCGTCAGCCTTCGGCTCAGGCCATGATCCCAGGATCCTGGGATCAAGCCCCACCTCAGGCTGCCTGCTCAGCGGGAAGACCGCTTCTCCCTCTGCCACTCCCCCTGCTTGTGTTCCCTCTCTCACTGTGTCTCTCTGTGTCAAATAAATAAAATCTTAAAAAATAAAAAAAGAAATTAAAAAATAAAATAAAACCCAAGAATCTTAATAGTTTCATCCTGATCAGATTCTGTAAGATCAGAGATTTTATAGCTTGGCATCTTACATTATAAAGATGAAATTTAACTCTTATGAGAAAACACAATATAAGTCATATTCAGGCTCCTGTATTAGTCCATTGACCCCAAAATCTCACTTGCTTACAGGGTTGCATAGATGTGCCTAAGTTTGAATTAGGATTCTGCTACATATTAGATTTAGAGGCATTTGTTAGATCTCCCTTATCTGCCATTTCATCAATAAAATTAGAATTTAAAAAAATTTTAACTTCATGTATTTCCCTCTATTTTCATAAGCCATTTGAGAAATAACCATTTCCATTTTTTGCAACTTGCAACCCACCTAGTTACAGTGTTTGTAAATCACCCTTAAACTATTATAGTATTATGTAAGGAACATGAGAGTTAAAGCAACCCTCCAAGAAAACACAGATCTGCCCTCATTGCAGATACATTACTCCAGCAGGGGACAGCTATTTAATCTGAGAGTCAGCTTTCCTTCCCTGTCTTGGTCAACATCAGAAGCTCCCCTCAAAAGCTCAAGCAATTTCATTATTATATTTATATTGGTGAAAAGAGTGATATTAAGACTTGTGCACTGCGATGCCTGGGTGGTCAGTTGGTTAAGCATCTGCCTTCAGCTCAGGTCATGATCCCGGGGTTCTGGGATGGAGCCCTGCATTGGGGTCCTTGCCCAGTGGAGACCTGCTTTTCCCTCTGCCTGCTGCTCCCCCTCCGTGTGCACTCCTTCACACACCAAGAAATAAAATCTTAAAAAACAAAATGTGCACTAACGTCACCAAAATGGCAGAATACAAGTTTTCTACTATCTCCTACAAAGAACGCCAATTTTAACAACTACCAATTTTCACAACTGCCTCTGTGAAAATCAGGGAGTCTAGTGGAGAAGTTCCAGCACACCACTGGAGCAAAAAATATCTAATATCAGATGTAATGAAGAGGGGAAAAAAAAAAAAAAAACAACAGTTCCATTTTACTTCTGTTGTACTTGACCCAAGGCAGTACAGTGCCAAGAGAGAACTTTCTGGCTCCTGGTTTTGCCTGTAGGGGAAATGAGGGTACGTGAGTGAAGAACACCCAGCTTCTCCAGCTGTTCAGAATGCTTCCAAAGAGTCCCATTTCCTTCTCACCCCATCCAGAATTCTGAGGTGTGCCAAGTGACTGGGGGACAGAGAGTGGCGAGGTCTCATGGAGGGCATCAAACAGACACAGATCTTACTAACCATTTCATGGACCCCATTAGGAAGCCCAGCCCTAAACTGCTGGGGTGCCTCGCCTACAGATCCTACCAACTGGCTTGCAGGCAGTTACACATTCATTCAACAAATAATCCCTGACTTCCTACTAAGTGCCAGAGCTCTGCTAGGTGTCAATCAAACTGGGTACCATCTTTGCTCTCGTGGGTTTTCAATCGATTGGGAAGGTAAATTGAATTAACTAAGTAATTATAATCAGAACATGTGAGAAGTGCTTCTAAAATAATGTATTGGCAACTATGGGAGGATTTTCAGGCAGAATTACATTAGGGATTAAGGAATTGATACTTAAATTGAGACCAGAGGAATTACTGGAAATTTACTATTTGGGGGCTGGAGAGATATTGTGGACAATGGGGAGAATTCATGAAAAAGCCATGAAGCAGAAAACAGGTTGGCAAGGCAAGAAAACATCAGGAAAGCACTGATTTTCCTTATGTACTTATATGAGGGGGACAAGGGCATAAGAGGATACGAGAGAGAAAACAGGACCCAGAGAGACCCATGGCCTTACATACATATTAAAGGTTTTATATTATCTGTGCATTGAGCACTCTCAAAAGGTTTTATTTTTTTTTTTAAGATTTTATTTATTTAGGGGCGCCTGGGTGGCGCAGTTGTTAAGCGTCTGCCTTCGGCTCAGGGCGTGATCCCGGCGTTCTGGGATCGAGCCCCATCAGGCTCCTCCACTATGAGCCTGCTTCTTCCTCTCCCACTCCCCCTGCTTGTGTTCCCTCTCTCGCTGGCTGTCTCTATCTCTGTCGAATAAATAAATAAAATCTTTAAAAAAAAAAGATTTTATTTATTTAGAGAGAGACAGCAAGAGCATAGGCTGGGGGAAGAGGAGAAGGAGAGAGGGAATCTCAAGCAGATTTTGTGCTGAGGGCAGAGCCCAACATGGGGTTCAATCCCAACTTGGGGCTTGATCCCAAGACCCGAGATCGTGACCTGTGCCAAAATCAAGAGTTAGATGCTTAACTGAGTCAACCAGGCAGCCCCCTCTTAAAAGGTTTCAAGGCAGGAACACAATTTTGTCTCATTTATTTATATTATGAGAGCATTGCTCCAACTTTTCTCTAAAGAACGTAGATAATGGGGATACAAGAGGGGGAGACTAGTTACAAATCCATTGCAGAAAAGTTAAAAATTGAGCTACCTTATGACCCAGCCATTGCACTACTGGGTATTTACCCCAAAGATACAGACATAGTGAAGAGAAGGGCCATATGCACCCCAATGTTCATAGCAGCATTGTCCACAATAGCCAAATCGTAGAAGGAGCCGAGATGCCCTTCGACAGATGACTGGATTAANCTCAACAGATGAATGGATTAAGAGGTTGTGGTCCATATATACAATGGAATATTACTCAGCTATCAGAAAGAATGAATTCTCAACATTTGCTGCAACATGGACGGTACTGGAGGAGATAATGCTAAGTAAAATAAGTCAAGCAGAGAAAGACAATTATCATATGGTTTTTCTCATCTATGGAACATAAGAACTAGGAAGATTGGTAGGGGAAGAAAGGGATAAAGAAAGGGGGGGGTAATCAGAAGGGGGAATGAAGCCTGAGAGACTATGGACTCTGAGAAACAAACTGATGGCTTCAGAGGGGAGGGGGGTGGGGGAATGGGATAGACCGGTGATGGGTAATAAGGAGGGCACGTATTGCATGGTGCACTGAGTGTTATACACAACTAATGAATCATCGAACTTTACATCAGAAACCAGGGATGTACTGTATGGTGACTAACATAATATAATAAAAAAACATTAAAACAGAAAAAAATTAAAAAGAAATCGACATGAGAGGGGAGTGCGCTCAGACTAGTGTTGGCAGTAAAGAGGAGATAAGATATACATTTGTTAGGGAAAAGATGCTTACTAGGTGTTCAAAACCCAAAACTATAAATGTTGATACCATTCATTCATATTAATAAATATCTTCTTTCCAGAAGACAACTTGGGAATATATTGAAACCCTTAAAATGTTACGTTCCCTTTAACCCAGCAATTCCGCCTCTAGAACATTGATCATAAGGAGCCATGATGGGTCAGCTCAAGAGATATTAAGAGCAACAATGTTGTAACTGAGCTTGGAAATTGTCGCAAGATGTGGATTGCCCAGATCTTGGTTTCTAAATATGATTTTCTTATAAAAGGAAAGAGAGAACCTCAGAAAAATGGCTGATCGGGGGTCCGGGGCAGAGAAAAGACAAGATGAACATGGAACGCAAAGTAAGCAAGTACTCAAAAACCCAAAGGATGAGGAAAGAAGCTCTCCCAAATGGACGAAATAAGCACATTTTGACTAAAATAAACAATGTATTAATAGATTATAAGCCAAAGTATAAGATAAAAATGTGTGAGTCCCCACTGATAAAAACCTTCCTTACAAAAAAATCCAAGTAATTTATGCAGAGAGCCCGCTCAAGGGGATGGACCTTACTGTTGGTAACCTCTCTACTCCATCCCACCATTACCCCCCCGCACCGGATTCAATGTGTATTGGCCTTAGTGACTAACTTGTGACAAAGAGAGACTGGAAAGAGGGAGGACAGGTAGCTTTATAGCGGAGAACCTGATGAACTCTACCTTGGCTGGGCCATCAAGGGGAACATTGCTGATGATAAGGCATGCTGATACCATGTATTCTGAATATAGAATGAGAGGACGAGCCCTGCTCTTCGGTGGCATTCTTCCCCAGACCCGTCATCCCAGTCTATTCTTAAGAAACAAAAATTCAGACAAACCCAAAATGAGACACATTCTACCAGACATAGGATTGGTACTTCCCCGATTTGTCAAGCTCATGAAAAACCAAAAGACATACTAAGGAGATGACCCAACACCATGTGGCCTCCAGGACTGGACCCTAGAATAGTAAAAGGGTGTGAGTGGAAGTGCTATGGAAATCCTAATGAAGTCTGGAGTTCATTCAACAGTAACGGACCAATGTTCATTTCTGAGCGTTGCCAAATATATCCCAGTTATGTAAGCTGTTAACAATAGGGGAAGCTGGGTGTGGGTAAACGGGAACTCCCTATACTATTTTTATAACTTTTCTGTAAATCTAAAATTATTCCAAAATTAAAATTTTATTTTAAAAAATAAGCTTACAGTATGGGTGGAACAACAGGAATAAGACCCCAGCAACAATCACAGAACCATAAAAGGAGGAGCAGAGCTCCCCTGGCTGGTGATTTCCCACCCACATTGGCTCACTGCCAACGTCTTTATGCTGCTTTCTTATACACGTTTGCTTGGTGGTTATAATTTTCTTTTGAGACACTGGGAATTCCTGTAATTAAAAAGAATGATTCTGTGGAATTCAATTTATAAAAAGGCAACTGGTTCAACATAATATGGCATAATCATAAAATAGAATACAGTTGCAAACCTTAAAAATAATGTTATAAAATAATACATACTGATATTATAAAAGTTTTACAGCACATTATTAACATGAGATTCCCTTTGAGGATGTTCTCATCATTTTCCATACTTCTCTGTCCTGCGGATTACTGGAATTGGAATTAACTATTTTTGCTCTTGACTCTGTAATACATTTCCTTTCGGTCGAAAGGAACGTCCAATGATCTTTGTCATTTGAGACCTCTGCGCGTGCTCTGTTTTCATTTGTTGGAATGAGTGTCTCTAAGATTTGCACACGGTCAGCCTCTTCTGACAAGTCTCAACTCCAATGTCACCTTTTTACCAAGATTTTCATGACCACCTTATCAACACAGTATGTGCTGCCCCTACGTCTCGTCCTCAGATCACTCTGCTTTATTAATCTTCACAAACATTTGCCGCCATCTTAAATTATAGGATCATTTGATCACTTGGCTGTTGTCTGTCTAGTCCTTCTAGAACATAACCTCCATGACAAGAAGACACACTGCCTTCTCCTAGCCACACACAGTGCCTGATCCAGAGCCTCACATGAGTCAGGCTAAGTGGCAAAGAGGCAGCGGTGGGTTAAAACCAATGGGTCTTGTCTGGCTACATACATTTAGAACTCACCACACAAGGGTGATGGTTGAAGCAGAAAGAACAGATGGTTGTCATCTAGACGAAGCAGGCAGGAAGCAGAGGGCTAGAATCTGAGCCTAGGAAGGAACCGCAAGAAACAGAAAGTGGAGGCAGAAGAGTAAGAGGGGATGAGAAGGAGAACAAGGTCCAGGGCGGTATCCTGGGCCCAAGAGAAGAGAGGAAACATGCAGCTTACCTATGGCGACACCAAACATAGGGATCAGGAAAAGTCATTGGTTTTACCAATTCAAATCTAGTCTCTAGCGAGCACGGTGTGCTTGTTTGTAGAGCAGACCTCTGCTCTAAAACCCGCTACCTCTTTGCCTTTCCTTGGAATAAAGCATTGGCCGTATCCGATGCTACTAGAAGTCAGCAGGGGCCAGACTGCCGCCATGTTGTTACACCTCTTTGTAGTAAGTAACTGAATACACGCATGGAGAAAGGCCAGAACACGGTTACGAACGTCTGTAATATGTTTGCAATGCTTCACACTGAACAAATGAATGGTGTCCCTGTGGTGTAGGATCGTGATTCATGGCTTTCCTGTTTCATATATTCTGTATGTTGTGAGTTTTCCAAAATGGACGTGTATTACTTTTACAAGACCTTTACGTATTTGTCATGCTTGTTCAATTAGTAAAAATAGGTAACTAAAAGCCAGCTTACATTGTGCCAGACTGTCACCTTCTCATTCTTCAACCTTAAACCCAGTGATACTAACATTANTATATATTCTCTATGTTGTGAGTTTTCCAAAAATGGACGTGTATTACTTTTACAAGACCTTTACATATTTGTCATGCTTGTTCAATTAGTAAAAATAGGTAACTGAAAGCCAGCTTACATTGTGCCAGACTGTCACCTTCTCATTCTTCAACCTTAAACCCAGTGATACTAACATTACCTGGAGAAGTTGTGTGACAGAATGAAGCATCCTGCCTTCTCTAATCTTCGCAGAACCAACTTCACTCTGGTCTAGATCTTTTTTTCCAACAGAATTGCTTTTAACCCACCCAGGCATTATGGAAGATGAACATTCAAAGTGTTGATTTTTGCAGGACTGCCAGATATTAGACAAGGAGGCTTTCACTATAATTCACTTAGATACACAGTAGCTAAAACCCAGGGAAATAAAGCTTTTAGAAGACGCCATGAAATGAGAAAAGTCCTTACAAATTAAGAAATGTTAATAACCAAAAAGTAGGACAGAGGATTGTTATTTTTAGTTGAGAAGTAAAGCAGCAGGGTTTTGGCAAGAGGGCCTAGAGAGAAGGCAACAGCGTTAACTCCCCGGAGCTGTATGGAATCATCCCAGTTACTTATCCTATTTGATTACAAGCTCCTACTTTCCTACACACTTCACAAGGCAGTAGCAAGTGCCAGCCCTCACGTCTCCTCTGCGGGTTAGACCAGGGCCTCGCAGCTTTTCAATTTAGGTTTTAAAATATAAAAGAAATCTAGGAAACCTGAAGGATTTCCCAGGTTCTAGAATACTATTATTATTATTTTTTTTTTAAAAACCCTTCGGAGAAATTCTTTCACATACGAAACTACACCAAGAGGAAAGAGAAAAGGCATATTATACTGGGAGGCAGTTCTCAGAAACAAGCAACATTATGTCCCAACAAACTTCAACAGCCGCAGACTCTATATTCTGTTTCTTTCTTTTCTTTTCCTTTTTTTCCTCCTTCTTTTCTTTTCTTTTTTCTTTCTTTCTTTCTTTCTTTCTTTCTTTCTTTCTTTCTTTCTTTCTTGTTTTTCTTTCTTTCTTTCTTTCTTTCTTTCTCTTTCTTTCTTTCTTTTCCTTCCTTCCTTCCTTCCTTCCTTCCTTCCTTCCTGTCCTTGAGACATCACCTATGGTTACTCTTAATGTTCACCACGACAACCCCTAGCTCGTTCTCCACTTCTCAGCATATTCGGACATAACCCTGCCCACCTCTATCCTCACCTGTGTCTCTGGAAGGTTTAACCTGACCCTTCAGGTCTCCTTTCCCTGAAGGGGTATCTCCTTCACAAGAGAACCGGTAACATTTCAGGTTGACACGGTCAAGGTTCTTAAATATGTATGAGCTTTGACACCAATGATCAGATTCTACCGTCATGCCTGATACCTGATCCATCACTCACACGGCAGATGTAAAAGTTCATCAGAACACAGATTCAGCTTTTAACATTGCCACACATAACTACAGAAATCACCAAGTTCCCGAGTGTACTTACTCCTAGACAGTAACAGCTCACCTATGCAAACAGGGTAGTCATTTGTTAATTAGAGTTACATGTGGACTGAGAAATGTATTTGTCCCATTTGGTAGAAATCCAAAAGCCCAAAACTATACAGGTGGGTTCCAAACATATTGTGACTTCTCTGTCATCTGGTACCAGACTACTTCATACTACTAAAAAGTTAGACTCCGAATTTTTCCAGTACCCGGTAAGTTAAGAATATCAAGGGTAATCAGTTGTTAGAAGTGTGCCTGGGTCCACCTGCAGGCACAAGGTTGGCCAACTTTGAGAGAAAGAACTCCCTGATTGCCTCAAAAAAAAAAATTCCCAACTCATCATCACACGTGTCCCTTCCCATCTCCTGAGTCTCAGATCCTCCAATTAGAATCACTTAAGTCTCAAGAAATCAAGAAAATAGGACATAGCCTCGGATGTGGTAAAGACTGCCCTTAAATCCTGATCTAAGGCTTCTGAGTAAAGTGTCACTCATGTATAGATAAGGGCCTAACAGAGCTCCTGCCACAGGGCTTCTGTCCAGGGCCCGGACCAACATAGATTGTTCCCAATATACGCATCACCATATGTCACTGTTTCGCAAAGTGTGTCCCCAGAACCATAGGATAAGCATCACCTGGGAACTGGCTAGAAATGCAAATTCTCAGGCTTCCCCCAGATACAAGCCAGGAAATCTGAGGTCGGGGCCCAGGAATTTATGTTTCAACAAGCCTTCCAGATTCTCTTGCACACTAAGTTTGGAGAGCCACTGCTCCCTAAGAAGTTTCTCCAGCCCTCATCTATGGCAGGATCATTTCTTTCGGTCTTGACCAGAAGCCTGACACAGGACACCATTTATTTTTACTCACACTTGGTATGGAATAGATCTGTTTTTCTCATTCCTTGGGGCTCTTGCTAAAAGGCCGACTCTGATTCAGCGGGTCTGGGATAGAGTCTAAGAGTCCTCTTTTCTAGTAAGCTCCCAGGTGAGTGACCAGTCAACCACTGGTCAGTGGACCACCCTCTAAGGATCAAGAGAACATAATTACTTCAACTGACACCAAAATTTGGGGCTAAGTATCTTGGACTGTAATACCCCACTATTTATGGGCCCTTTCATGTGTCAATATCACAGATACCCTGGAATCCTCTGTTAAAAAAAAACAAATTAATCAATAACCCGTATCTCTAACATTTCAGCAAATACTAGGTAGGCTTATAATTGCAGTAGTGCTTTTAATTTTAGCACAAGATATAGGAGGGAGGGAAGTTGGGGCTGCAGTGAAGGAATCAGCCCCAAGGAGAATGTTCTGATGAGTGCTGTGATGAGGGGGTCAGAAAGACAGACACTGTGCTCAAAAAGGGAAGCTGGAAGGCACGGAAAACATACATGACTGACCTCACAATTTTGAGAAAAGTCAGCCCAGGGCAGTGGTGTCAAGGAATGCCAATTAACTCTACACAATTGAGTCTGAAGGAGAGGACTCATCACATGCTATGGAATGCCTTCATCTGAAGTGTCTGGACTCTTATCATAAAACCACTCCATTATCTTGATATGCAGTGATATTAGATTGATCTTTCTTTCTCTCTCTCTCTTTCTTTCTTTTTTTTTTTTAAGATTCTATTTATTTATTTGACACAGAGAGAGACACAGCTATCGAGAGAGGGAACACAAGCAGGGGGAGTGGGAGAGGAAGAAGCAGGCTCCCAGATGAACAGGAAGCCTGATGCCGGGCTCGATCCCAGGACCCTGGGATTACATCCTGAGCTGAAGGCAGATGCTTAATGACTGAGCCACCCAGGCGCCCCTAGACCTGTCTTTCTTATTTTCCTTTTTTCCTTCTTGCTTTGTTATATGGGGAACTTTCTGCAGAAAAATATTTTCTCACCAGTTGCCAATAAAGAAGACACCCGGATGCCCGATGTAAAAAGATGCTGCTGGACTCTACACAAGGAAACATAGGACTACCGTGAATTATTCTGACTGATGTCCCAGTGGCAGATAGGTGTGCTCTGGGGTAGAGTGCTCAGCAGCAGCCCGACAACAGGGCGAGAGAAGCTTCTGCTGCCTGAGAGCTATTGAAGTAAGGAACTTCTCACCTCTGACTTACAGGCCTGCATTCCATAATCAGTTTTCACACTCTTCCTTGCTTCTGAATTGGACAAATGGACAGTTCCTGGCAGTTGCGCAGTCCGAAGGTCAAGTGGACACGATGACTGAAACCACATACATGGAGGATAATGGCAGGGCAGGCCCATGACTCATCTTCATGGTCCAAATGGAAGGCCAGACACTCCGTGGTGCATTCAGAGAAGATTCGATGTCACCCAGGCCGCTGTCCTGGCTAACCCCATATAATGGATTTTGATTCAGTGATATCCCAAGGCATATTAAAAAGCATAGCCCCTATCATCCAATGGAATCAGACTTCTAGGGCCAACTTGTCTCTGCTATAGGTCAGGAAGGAAGAAAATAATTACCTATCTCACCCTCCAAGTGACTTTGAAAACAATTTGTTGGCACATTACACTTAGTTGAACTTCACTATTCCTGTTGCTACGGAATCAACACAGGAGATGAAGCAGCCCAGAATATTTCCCTTCTTAGTTTTATATTATAGTTAGCTGGTGACTTGAAATTTATTTCCAACAAGCCTTGAACCCTGAAGTCATTCTCCTCAGTGATGGTTCACCAGCTGACATTTATGTCTACTCTCTCCTGAGCCAAAAAAGCCTCTTTGCTTTTCCAAATATCCTGCCAGGCTCCACCAGGGAATTCTGGATGGGGTGGAAGATTCAGGAAGTCAACGGAGGCTGCCAGGAATCTTCATCCAGGTTAATCATCGCTGTAGACTCGAGGAGAAAAGAAGCAGGCTGGCTGGCTGAGCGATACAGATAAGCAGATGGCGTGGGCACAAGTTAAATGAACTGCAGATTGGCTTCCAAATTCTCCTGCATCTAAAGCCATCAAAGCAACGTGATGTTGCTACAGATTTCATTATCAACTCGATGAACATTTACCATGATGGGAGAGAGGGGACAATAAATTCAACACTTCGTTACCTTGTAAATGTGAAATTCCCTTTGACATTGCACACTAAAAATAGTTCAGGAGATGAACTGTTAAAGGGATGTGAGTATTTACTTAAATTTTTTAGATGGTTCCAATTTTTTTTTTACGTTGATGGTGAGGAGTCCAAGTAAAATGGAAGAACTTGAAAAGCTGCAGAACAATTATTCACAGCCAATAGGCCCCAAGCTTTATATGAAATATTTTATGATATATTTACAATAAAAAAAGATTGCATCCAGTTGCATCAAGATTTCATTAGTTTAGGAAATGAAAGAAAAGCATACATTTGTGCTTACTGATGAAACGCGCTGTTTCCTCCTAGAGAGTCCCAAGATTTTAAGTTATCTGAATGAATCCACATATAAAGAAAGAATTTAGGGCTGTAGTATCTTATTAGAGAAAACTGAGGTGAGGTCTGCCTTATCGGGTAGCAAGGAGTTATAATTATCAGTCTACGGTGAGTTACACACAAGCTTAGGAAACGATGATGATGATGGCTTTATGGTCATTTTTATTACAGAAAAAAATACCATTCTATTTGTTGGAATAGAAAAGAATCACTTGATGATCAAAGTTGAAACAAAAACAGTTTTCTTTGGCTTAGTCTTCACATATCTGTCTCTCACGGTGAAGCAAAAAAAAAAGTGTCCAGGGACCATGACCAACAGCACAGGACCCAGCTCTTGAATACATGTTCAAACATGTTGAGGTTTGTACGTTCTGAGAGCCCACTGTTTTTAGTACTAGAGAAATTAATTGTGTCATTACAAAAGCTTCAACTTGAGAATTTCACGTTACCTTTGAGAATTTGTGAGGGTTGGAACAGAGTGTTTTCAAAGAAAAATAAAAACATAGCAAGTTTAAGTATTATGTTTTGAGGATCCAAGAACCCAAAGAGCAAATAAAAGTCAGCATGGCTTTATGGAATATGTTGTGACAAAACAGATTCCTTCTACAAACCCCATGTATTACATGAAAGCAGTCGTCTTCCTCGAGTCCCACTGATCCTTCTACAAAATTTTGAAAGCATCTGCTATATGCAAATACTTTTTTGGATGCTGGGGATTTATTCTTCTCATCTGGAATGGTGGATCCCATCACTGTTCTCTTCTCTCATTTATGCAGAGATGGACGGTTGACCCCAAGTAGGCCAATCAGAGCACCCACTTCCCCTGGAGACAGTAATTGGGCTAAAGGTGAGCACATGTCTCAGAACAGGCCAGAGTCTTGATGTTTAAAAAAAGACAGTCTCTTCAAAAAATGGTGTTGGGAAAATTGGATAGCTACAGGTAGAATCATGAAACTGGACCATTTTCTTACACTATACACAAAGATAAACTCAAAATGGAAGAAAGACCTCAATGTGAGACAGGAATCCATCAAAATCCTAGAGGAGAGCACAGGCAGCAACCCTTCAACCTCAGCTGTAGCAACTTCTTGCTAGACACGTCTCCAAAGGCAAGGAAAACAAAAGCAAAAATGGACTATTGGGACTTCATCAAGATAAAAATCTTTTGCACAGCAAAAGAAACAGAGGACAAAACTAAAAGGCAACCTACAGAATGGGAGAAGATATTTGCAAATGACATATCAGATAAAGGGATAGTATCCAAGATCTATAAAGAACTTATCAAACTCAGCACCCAATGAATAATCCAATCAAGAAACGGGCAGAAGACATGAACAGACCTTTCTCCAAATAAGACACACAAATGGCCAACAGACACACAAAAAAATGCTCAACATTACTTGGCATCAGGGAAATACAAATCAAAACCACAATGAGATACCACCTCACACCAGTCAGAATGGCTAAAATTAACAAGTCAGGGAATAACAAATGTTGGCAAGGATGTGAAAAAAGGGGAACCCTCTTACACTGCTGGTGAGAATGCAAGCTGGAACAGCCACTCGGGAAAACAGTATGGAGGGTCCTCAAGAAGTTAAAAATAGAGCTACCCTATGACCCAGCAATTGCATTACTAGGTATTTACCCCAAAGATACATATGTGGCAATCTGAAGAGGCACCTGCACCCCAATGTTTATAGCAGCTATGTCCACAATAGCCAATCTATGGAAAGAGTGCAGATGTCCATCAACAGATGAATGGATAAAGAAGATGTGGTTCATATCTACAATGGAGTACTACTCAGCAATCAAAAAGATTGAAATCTTATCATTTACAATGTCATGGATAGAAATGGAGGGTATTCCAAAGATACAGACGTAGTGAAGAGAAGGGCCATGTGCACCCCAATGTTCATAGCAGCACTGTCCACAATAGCTAAATCGTGGAAGGAGCCGAGATGCCCTTCAACAGATGACTGGATTAAGAAGCTGTGGTCCATATATACAATGGAATATTAC